>NC_056728.1:445790638-445795638 GCF_019279795.1 Protopterus annectens | reverse complement strand
TACATTTTATGATGAATAGTACTCTGGCCTAAAATTCCAAGTTCCATGAAAATACATGAAAATCCCATATTTTTCTAATACAAAGTTTGGATTTCCTGGTATTTTCCTATGGAAATAGAAAATATTTGACCCTGATAATTGTATGAAAACCTGAGGATACAAATAATCAATGTATTTATGTATTTTAAAGTAAATATGCACAGACCAATGCAGATCTTATGCTGTGGCTTTGGAAAAGTGGAATTTATACTTCCTTAACAGATTTTTGAACCACAGTCCTTTAAGAATTTGAAACTTCTTCACTGAGAGAAGGGAAGGAAGGAAACGGTTCGTGTCTTCGGGCAGTATTCTTCCACCAAATAAGATTATGATCAGTGGAGTGTAAAAGTGAAAGAACAAAATAAGTGAAACCAAGCATTATGCAACAATCTGGTTGAAAATTACAATATGAAAGAATGGCAGACACAGAAAATAAGAAAATGAGCATATGAAACATTTTATTTATCCTTTGCAGGCTGAGCTAGTCCCACTAGGCTAATGACCACTTTTATAGGAAGACCCTAGGAGATATGTATACTACTAGGAGAAATTTGGCCAGAGCATCAGGGCTTACCCTTCTCTCTTTGATAAGTGATGTGTGGCCTTTTACATCATCCTGAGACACCACCAACTCAGTCAGATGGAACCTCCATTGAACATCTCATCCAAAGGACAGCAGATGTAGGGGTGCAGCACTCCCTTAATAGAACCCACAATCTTCAGAGCTTCCTGGACCAGAGGCAATACCTGCTGACCATTGGTACTGTAAAATACTATAAGTCAGAGGAAATTAAAAAGAAGTGGTTTTGTTGATATGAAAGAAACATAAAACAATTGTAACTGCTGACACTGGGCTAAGTGAAGATGTGGAAATAACATAGCCATCCTACAGGAAGGTTTGTCAAAAAAAACTAACTCTTACCAAAATTATGGACTGAAGCTAAATGCCAAAAAATGTACTATTGTATCCTTTGAGAAGTTATCCACCCCAGGGAACTACCACATTCACAATACACCCCTAACAGCTGACTCAGTTGTTTAGAATTTGTGAACTTATGTGGACAGTAATCTAACTTTTGACCAACATGTGTCCATTGTTGTAAGCAAGTCCTTCTATATTGCACAGCTTGTAAATAAAGGGATTGTGTCTAGGTCTAGAGACATCATTGTCCTCCTTCACTCAGCCCTCATAAGGCCAGTCATTGAATATAATGCCCCTTTGGCATGTGTCTGTAACAACTAGAATGCCTAAAGAGACACCTTACTGCTCAAGCACCATGTCCTACAATTACTGAATCAAAGCCATGTCACTATACTTAGTCTCCCACAGACCGCAAAGAGGTGACTTGTGTCTGTCATGTAAGACATTCTCTGACCCATTACTGATGGATTTCCTGCACATCAGCAAGGCAAATGGCATCATAAATACTTGGTCTAGGGATCTAAACCTCTTCTGCAACATTAACAGAACAGTTTGGAGGAACAGGCATATCTCGCAGATGATACTGCTGCTCTGGAACAGACTCCCCATCCACATAAAACAAAGTTCACCCTGTCCATATTTAAGAGCAGTTTAGATCAATGGATGAGAAACAGAAAATTTACCCCAGGACTGTCCCCTGTACTACTAATGGACAGAGGCAGCTCCTAAATGCTTTATCCCATGCATGGGGTCTCCTGAAATTATCTTTGGTGTGATCCCAGTTATTCTCATTAAGGGTAATATAAAATTGCTGACCATGGAATGGGAATGGCCAAACTGCAATCAAATGGGATAGCGTATTTCAAGCATAAAAAAGGAAATTGTATAGGCTTAAATTAACCCACAAGGGCAGTTAGAAAACCACAAATTTTATGTGAACAGACAAAAAATATGAGACAAACATCTGGACATTCAGCAAAAATCTGGACAGTAGAGCGCTATGCTATTTCCTATCTAAAAAAGTGAACAAGTAGCATTTGGGAACACTGTTTAGCTTTGCTTAAAAAAGGCCTCAGAGCTGCTCGCCTAGTATCTTTCCATGTTTCTAAGTAAGAGAGTGCTTATTCCAATTCTGGAATATGCCCTAGCAGTTATTGCAAATTATCTCACTAATTACCAGAAACTCCAAAGTCAACAGATCTGAGGTAACACGACTGTCTAAAACTTGCTGATATAAGACAGCTCACTGTTGCCTACAGAACTATTGTACCAACTTACATCCAAATGAACATACTATTAAATCATAGTCCTTGCCACACATTGGTCAGAAAGCTGATTTTTCTTTTTCCAAAACAATTTACTTACAATAAACAAGCAATAATACATAGCATAGCTGTAACAATAACTAAAAGAGTTAAGGGGAAAAAAACAAGCAATACATTTTCAATCACAGCAAGAACTGGTGATACACTTCCAATCACAACAAGAATTGGTGATGAACAAATAGCTTAATAATAAGGATCTTTCTATTGCCTTTCTTTATGAAATAACATGGTCTACAAAGGTTATTTGGTCCAAGCTTGGTAGAACTATATTTTATTGTTTAGTATTCCCCAGCACCATCCAGAATTATTCTCAGATGGACCACTGATGAATCACATTGCTACTATATCTGTTAAGTCCACATACAATATCCATAACTCCTACTTATACGCCATGTTTACTAAAGCAAACTATGGGAGGGGGTACGATTTTTACATCTTCTAGTAATGCACTTCTTATAAATCAGACAAAAAAATCCCAAAGACAGAGTTGCTTCTTGCTTTGAAATGCCAAGTTCAGGAGGAGTTCAGGAAGCAACAAATTGTATGCAGGTATGTCACTGTTTGGAAAATATTTTTGTGCATATCTAGCACCTGTATCCTAAATTTCAAAAGCTTAGGGCAGGCCAGGATAATGTACTTCCAGTTACCTAATTTGGAGTCTTCACATCACCAGCATCCTGGATCAACCATACCAAAGATTTTATTTAGTCTTTCCAGAATGGAAAAAAAAATCTGTGCAAACACTACCATCCAGAGAAGTAATATTTTTGAGAGATGGTAGCATACTTAACATTCATCACCACCCAGTCCCATGTATGATGCTCTATTTTTACCCTTAGTTATTTTTCCCAGCTTTCTAGTAAACCTCTTGCAGATCCTGATATCCTAACAGCAAAGAACAAATCTTACTTATCACTGACTTCCCCGTAATTTTACCAGCCCTGACCCAGAATATCCAGCTTACCACAACCCTGGTCTTCTCAGGTTGGTTGAAAATGTTTTCAATTTTTAAGCCCTTTGGGACAACTTATAATATTTTAATGTATCACTGACAGAGAGATTTCTCCATTGTGAAAAATCCAACCAAGTAATACATCTATTACTTACCTAACAGGTGTTCCCAAACTGTCTTTTAAGGTATTTTTTAAGCCATGACTGGAATGGTGGGTCTTCTTCATACCAGCCTGAGTTTGTATCTAGAAGAATGTTATCTTCAGCCCAGCCTATAGCTTCAAAACATCTTAGTATAATTGTTGAGACTAAAAACCATGTCCTCTGCTAGACTGTCCCCCGGATTCAGTAAACTTCCGTGCAGGAATAGCTTATTCCTGCATGGAAGGGACCATTCCTGTGCAGCATGGCAGCGCGCCATGCATATTCATGAAGGCATGCTGCCATGCTGTAATATGGACATGGCTCTGTATACAAGAGCAGTGCTGTCACAATACACATGCCCCCTGCACACCAGAATTGTCGTACGGCAATTTAAATAGAGCAAGATCGCTCGTAACACCCCCATCCCATCAGGGTAAGAAATCTGGACAAAGCCATAAGGGATAATCATCCCTACAAACCCAGAAAGTTGATAGAATAACAGGTTTAACATGAGCATGTATATTCTGAAGGGTATGAAGTAAAAAACACAACAAATATTTTTTTTCACATGTGCAATAAAGTTTAAGCATAGCTGCGCGGGTGTGCCCATTGCTTAGCTATGCTTAGCCCAGCTGAAACAACACGATAAGATAAATAGCAATAGACATGCAACATAAGCATAAGTGCAATAGTGTAGTGATTAGAGTATATCCCTTACATGTAGTCATTCACGGTTCGAGCCTCACCAAAGCCATTGCCATTTTCTATGTGTAAACATTACAATTTTAATTTATTTGTATATGTAGGAAGTAACTTATATTTCTCAACCAGAGTAGTGTATTAGGCCCAGATGTGAGGTGTCAGTGTAATAAAGTAGTGAAACCCGCATATAAACACAAGTGCCCCATACAGTATAGTCACACAAGAATAAATGTAATTACAGCACATTGGGGGAATGTCAGGAAAGGTAAACAAATTTATATAATGCAATGAATGATGAATTAATCCCATACAGGTGGTAGTCCAATAAAATAAAACATAAGCAATGCTAAGCATTGCATAGCTATGCTGACCGGGTGTAAGCATTGTGTACATATGAATGCTAAGCAATGAGTAGCCCAGCTAAATGGATTTACCCATTGGTAAGCAGTGCTGAACCTGCCCCTTTAAGCACTGCCAACCTTAGCTAAGCAGGTTTGCCTGTAGCTTAGCTTACCTCAGCATATTCAAAACCATTCAGTCACGGCAAAGTGTGGGAAATCAGCTGTATTTAATCCCTGCAGGTGGGAATACAGCTCATAACTGGTTGGTAGCTTCCCACTGTAGGCAGTATGGAAGGTGTTGGAGAGAGCATACGCTTTCAAGCACAGCGCTGGGGAATACGGGAGTCCAAGGTCATGGTAGGACTCCTGGTAAAAAAACATGATGTGAGACTGCTGCAGGACAAGTACCAGGACTCCCAATATAAAGCAGAAGCCTTGAAAAGTCTCATCCATGATCTCACTAGTGCCACTGTTATCCCTAAGACTGATGAGCAGGTCTGGCACCACTATGTCAACTTGAAAAGGAGGAAGAGGGAGTTCTTAGAACAGTGGGTCCAAGAAGTAAGACAGAGGGGT
>NC_056728.1:445623138-445780638 GCF_019279795.1 Protopterus annectens | reverse complement strand
TCACTCCCACCGCATACCTCACTGCTGTCACACTACCCTTGTACATATCCTGTACCACTTTTACACACTTCTCTGACACTCTCAACTTCCTCATACAATACCACAACTCCTCTCTAGGCACCCTGTCCTATGCTTTCTCCAAGTCCACAAAGACACAATGCAACTCCTTCTGACCTTCTCTGTACTTCTCCATTAACATTCTCAGAGCAAACAAATGTCTGAACATAATAAAGAAAAATACAACCAGCCAGTAATTCACACATATTTATTATACTCTGATATCTTGGCCAAAGCCTTCAAGGTGTAAACATTACCAGAAATACATGCCTTAATCACAAGAAGCAATTAACACCTAATTACATAATTGAATACACAGCCTCCAATTACACTCCTCATTTAACCCCCTACAGGATAAAGTATCACAGTTAATATTAATACATTGGGTCTGTACATAAGAATTGGCATTTTATGAATGTTTCATCACACTGAGGAACAGATATTTTCAGAAACGGTACTTTGAGACCCACTACTGTCCCCGTAGTGTGAATTATTCAAATGTCCACTATAGAACTGATATATTTTATATCACTTATACATCTGACATGTTCTAACAGTCTAGTTTTAAAATGTGTGTTACTGTCCCCCACATAAAATATGTTACAAGGCCATCTAAGAGCATTCTCTGTACACCCACCTCTTGAACGTACAGACTTTAACATGTTTCCCAGCCATTCTCCTCAGCAGGAATTACAGCACTAAATTATGATAGGCCAGTATACCTATCCACCTACCACTGTATGACATCTGGACAAAGCCTGACATAATTGGTGGACAGAAGCCCAAATACACTGCCATACATGAAATATTGCTGTTATACACTGAGAAAGTTGCTGGTGTTACAGGGTTTGTTGCAACATATCTTTTCTGTGGGATTTAAAGTCAGAAAAACAAATAGATGTTACCATCTACATAATGCAAGCACCAGAGTATGCTACTGATTTGCCAAGGATAACACCTGTCTGGGGAACAGCCCCTACATAACAGGCTAACCTGTGGCCATTATGTGGATGGCCCTACAGTTGAGAGCTATGCTGAGACAGAACTTTGTCAGACTGACACGCATGCAGAAGTAGCATGTGCAGACAAAACCTGTTAAACTAGCAGTATTCCAAACATATAACAGCAATATTCACATTCTGCCCTAAGTCGTGAACCTTCCCCACCATTTAGTTGGCTTGTCTCCACAAGTCTTGTAAGAGGTAGTAGCTCACACAACTCCAGGATTTCTTCCTCATGTAAAAGAAAGGGCTAACGCCCACATGGAGTACTCATTTATAGGAGTGTGTTGCCATGACATTGGCTATTGGAAGAACTACACAGCTGCTCTGCATGCAATTATCAAGTGGGGAACCCCAATAGGTGCACAGGCCATTACCTGGTCATGAGCATCACCTACAAAAGCCATGTTGCCACCTATTCAAACCAGCTCTATCCCTGTAGTGCACAGAGAGAGAGAGAGAGAGAGACAGAGAGAGGAATAGAGAAATAACAAATTTTATTTATTTATTTGGCTAGTCCAGCTGGATTGTTGTCATTTTTGATGGGAGAAAGGAGATAGTGAACTGAATATGGTTATAGATTAACATGTAAAATAAGAAATATAGTGAAATAGTCAAATAATTACATAACAAGGGAACAACAAGGAGGTCAGGTAATTATTATAATACAAACAAAAATGCTACCATAACAAATATACACAAGTTATGTAATTAAAACAAAATAAAAATTTTATTTATTTTTTTTTTTTTCTTTTTTACAACAGTGGTAACAATAGAATCATAAAGTTATTTGTGGTTAGAGAAAGAAGATTGTGATTAAATAAAAAAAAATATAGTATAATTGAGAAAGTAGAAAGTAGGTTAGTCTACAAGGGCAAGAAGAAGAAATTGTTCAGATTCAGAAGTGAAAGTAGTTGTTTGAAAGAAAGTAAAAGAGATGAGAGAAGGTTATTCCATATTTTGGGTTATTCCAGATTTTGCAGTTCCTTTGGAGAAAAGGGAGTGTAATGTGTTTTGTTAGCTTTGGGAGAGCGTGTTTGTTTTTAGTTTATTAGAGGGGCGGAGGTTTTTAAATAAGAGTAGAGCAAGAGGTTACAAGGTTGATATAATTTTGAGGGTTGATTAAAATTTTATAATGATAGAGTTGTTGATAGATAACTGTAGTTTGTGTAGTTGTTTTTAATGTTGAGTTCTATATTGAGATGCAGTGGCATATCGAGGCTGTGGTGTGATGTCGAGCTATGTTGTGAACGGATAGACAGTTTAGAGATTAGTGTAGATAGATAGAGATTACAGATAGAGGAGAGATAAGATGTGATTATGATAGATAAAGATGGTGCTGTGGTAGGTGGTGGAAGGGGGTTTGATTCTGTAGTGAACCAATCTTTTTGTTAACTTTTTTTATATTGTGTTATTGATGTGATCAATTAAGCTAAGATTATTATCAGATTAGAAGCAGTTTTCTAGTAGTAGTTGTAGATGGTGAAGAGTTATTGGGAGTTATAAATCTCTGCAAAGTATAGTAAATTTAGTTGTAGATGAAAAAAGTGTAGATTTTTTTTTAGTTGGTTTGAAGACTTGGGGAGGAGGAGAAGACATCTTCAAGAAAAGTTTGTTGCTTTGAAAATTTTTTTTGGTGTTGATTGGATGAGGCTGTACAATGAGGGTGGAGATCATCTGCATATTATATGCAGGTAGTGTGTGGACAGATTTTTGAGATGATGAAAGATGAGATCATTAATAAGTAAAGAGATATAAGATAAAGTAGTACTCCCTCTCTGGATAAAAGAGAGAGGTAGTAGTAGAGTTAGAGAGTATTTTTTGATATGGTCTGATGTCAGCTATGATGATGTGGATAAGAAAGAGGTAAAAGAAGGTTAAAGCAAGGTAAGGGATGAAAGTAAGTGAAGTATGTATGGCAAAAGGTAGACTTTTCTAGGAAAGAGAGAAAAGAGAAGAGTTGTTTGTATTATTACAGTTTACAGTGTTGGGTGTGTTGAAAAGAGTAGTAGTGGTGTAAGTACTATGCATCCTAACCGAGTGTCGTGTCAGGCTGTAGGTTGTTAAGTTGGGGATGGTTAAGTTGTTTGTGTTGTGTATACATTTTTTTTGCTTTTTTTGCCAGAGGATAATATAGTGCGATAGAGAAAGTTAGAAGAAGGTCAGTTTTTACCTCCTTTGTGTAGTGTGGGTATATGTATATGATTTCCAAGATTGCTTTGAAAGGAAAGTACTTTCTTTGTTTTATTAGTTATTAGGAGACAGGAGCAGCAATAGCAGCTTTACTACTTGCAGTGAATTCAGCAAGCTTGTCTGCTGAGGGGGGTAGTGGGTTTAAGTTTGTGTAATAGTGATTGTATATACAAATGAAACATAAAGTGGAAAAGAGAAGAAAGAAGCAAGGTAAGTGGAACATGTAAGCAAATAATTGAATGTAGTACTTGGTCTGTAATAATGGGAAATATGATATGGAGGAATATATGTTCAACAAGACATGCTGTAGTAATGTCCTGCTAAACAGCTGCTATGGCCATAGCATCTGGCCCTCTCTGCACTGGGAGATATCACAGACATACCTCACAACTATGCAGATCTTCACAGAATGTCCCCATTTTGCCATCATGTATTTTTGTCTATTTCTCTTGAGATCTGTACTTTTCTGTTGGCAAATAGCTGAGGATTGAAGTCATCAGGTAATAACAAGCACTTGAGTTTAAGACATGCTGCATCCATCCTATACCAAGGTCACATGTGCATCTGCTGACAATAACTCCTTCTCACACGGACCCTCTGGTCTGCGTATGGGAGAGCAGCCTAAAGCTGGTGAGTATTACATTGTTCTGTTGTTGCCTGGAAATACCCCAGGCATGCGAAGCACATGCAATTTACCATGCACACAACCATCAGTGATAGCTATACTGCTTGTTGCACATGTTCACTTGTACTGGGGTTAACTGTATTGCATCACAGTGGTCATCACTAGGGCTTATCTGATGTGAATTCTACATTCCTGTAGCATACCTCACAACTTGTCAGTGCCAAGACATCTGGACAGAGGCCAGCAAATTGTGCTGGACAAACAGGTTAAGGTAAGGTAATGCGTGACCCATTACTGGTATACAGTGGATATAAATTGTGTACACACCCCTCTTAAGATGCAAAATGTTCCTGTTACATACTAAATAGGACCACAATATGACAGACCACACCTCTTCCACCCTTTAATGTGACCCATAACAGGTACAGTTCACTTGTAAAACCAAGCATCTGTACTCATGTATTACACCTACAAGGCAGGCCACCTGTGAGGGCGGCAGATGTCCTATCAGCATGATGTTTCAGTCAGGTATGATACCTCATGCTGCCATATGTGTCAGTGCACTCACTGTGACCTATTTGGCTATAATATCACATATATGGGCATTGTTAAGGCACACATACCACTTCTGACCACTTATAGGTTTCATACATATGGATATTCCAGACACATCTGTACAGAGGACTGTACAATGGTTTAGCCTGCTGCATGTGAGGCAGATGCTGTTACCACACTATATAAAGTAATGGCAGTGGGAGGTGGTCACCAGCCATGTATGGTATACACATTAAAATGGTATAAGCCACACATGATATGATCCTCACACACACACAAACAGTTGCCAGCCTTATGATTAAAACTCCTGCCTATCTAGGTATTCCTACTATACTGCACAGTTATCAGATATGCCACAGAGCTTATACATTTCCACCTCTTTCAAAGGTACTTCTAAGTTGGATGACATCAACAGGTCTACTAAATTGGAGTGAAGGGAAGTGTAAAGGGTAGTACACAGGTCAAAAATGGTATGAGCAAGACAGTATATGATTCACACACAGACACACACACACACACACACACACACACACACACACACACACACACACACACACACACACACACACACACACACACACCTGCCAGCACTGGGATTAAAACTCCTACTTATCTAGGCATGTTTACTATAGTGTTATGCAGTTATCAGATGTGCCATAGAGCTTATACATTTCCACCTCTTCCAAAGGTACTTCTAAGGTGGATGACATTAACAGGCCTACTAAACTGGAGTGAAAGGAAGTGTAAAGGTAGTACACAGGTCACAAATGGTATGAGCCACACAGTACAGGATTCACACACACTTGCCAGTATTGGGATTAGAACTCCAGCCTATCTAGGCATTCCTACTATAGTGCCACACAGCTATGAGACGTGCCACAGAGCTTATACATTTCCAACTCTACTAAAGGTACTTCTGAGGTGGATGACATCAACAGGTCTATTAAATTGGAGTGAAGGGAAGTGTAAAGGGTAGTACACAGGTCAAAAATGGCATGACCCAGCCAATACATGACACACACAAACACATACTTGCCAGTATTGGAGTTAGAACTCCTACCTATCTAGGTATGTCTATTATAGTGTTATACAGTTACCACATGTACTACAGAGCTTACTGAACTTTAACATTGCCAAAGCTACTGATAATTGCACAGCAGTGGTAAAGTATTACAGGTGGCAGACAGTCTGCCTTCTGTTCCACCTGTACACCATGCTAGTTCTTTCTGTCTTGCACTTCAGTTAGCATTATGGCTTGCCACATCACCAGGTTTTTGTATCAAGAAGTGTGGCACACCTGGGAGCCATCAGCAGTACTCATTCATCACAGATATCGCCCTGTACTTACTAGTTATGTCCAAACCTCCTGGCATGTTTGAAGGGCGGTTATCTGTGCTTTCACCCATTACCTGGTGCACTTGTCCATTCTGGGGTACTGTTGCAACTGCCACATGTACACAGACAACCTTCCTCTCTAAACTCCAAACACTCAGACCTGTGAAGGTTACCCGTATATCACCCAATGTGGACATATGCACTCTCCAGCAAAGACTGGACTAGCAGGTCAAGAGGATAAGATCAGCACCTGCACCACACCATGTGGAACCCGTAGCTCACCATGACACCCATGTTGACAGCCATGACACATACAGTGAAAAGCCACATACCCACCTTCCCAGAGGCACTCAATGGACATCTACCCAAACAGCACAGACCAGCAAGACAGACACCCAGTCAGACATTGTGACATGGCACATGCCAAGGAAAACATATTTAACCTACGCAGTGTGCCCCTAAGGCTAATTACTTTGCACAATACAGTGATCATGGTAACTCAATACTAAGACACACACATCCCACTCACTAAGTTGAATATGGAGTGGGTAACAGCCGTATATCAATCACATGCCTGCATCTAACACAAGACACAGCCAGTCATGTCAGTCCACAACAACTACGAGTATCACTCCATATCCATGTGGGTGTGAATGACTTGGGGCACACCTCCCTGGACTACATGACTGGAGACATAGTTGAACTCTCTGATTATGCGGTCCAGGCAGGTGTGACAGTAGCCCTGGGCAGTGTACTGCTGTCACCCAGAATGATGCTGCCATACTATCAATAGATGGTTGACTGCAACATTGGCTTATGTGTTATGTGTCATTCTCAGGGGATCCAGGACCTCTCTGCTTGGGCTGGTATGATTGACAGAACCCAATGGCTTGCCATGGATGTCCTACATCTGTCACCGCTGGGTTGCCAGGTACTGGCTAAGTGTCTTGCCACCCCTATGTTGCCTTATTAGGCAGTGTTCCTAATATTATTACCACAATAACAGCTACATATGTATACAATCTGAGGGTCATGCTGCTCAGCAGTGGACATCTAACTGTCAGGATGCAGTCACGCATAGCAGTTGGAGGACATATGTCTGCTGTAATGGAGAGGTGGTTCACAGCAGTAGACAGCAGACCTGCAGTATCAGGCTATGACGCATTCCACAGCTGTCAGCCCCCAAACATGGACCACACCACACCTCCACATTCATTATGGATAGGAACACCTCCAGACAAGTATCCCATCAAAATGCATTGAAGATACTTCCGGTACAACTGCCTTAGGATAATATTGCAATCCAGACCATAGCCTGCTATGGGTCCACATCTATGTCCCTAGACTGTCAATGCACATTCCTCAGCACCCTGCCATCTCTGATGTTCAGATGCAACACTGACATAGTATGAGTCTTCAACTACCCCTCCATCATCTGGGGAATGTAGCTAATCGCCAGTACATTGGCCCAACACTTCTGAGATTCATCATTTTCATTGCTCTGGACCAGCTCATACTGACCCCTGGTAAAGGATGCAACAACCTTGACCTGGTTTGGGCACTTAAATATGGGACTGTTGCTCATCCCCAGATGTCAGTCCCTGCATGTTGAGATTCACACAGGCTGTAATCAACATGGAACTCAACATGTCAGCCACACCCCCCACATAAAGATAACCATCTGGCAAAACCTCTCCAAAGTCAGTGGCAAAACCTCTCCAAAGCTGACTTTGCATACATGAAAACAGGGGTGGATGTCTTCACTGCACCCATGGCAATGGGATGTAGCTGCATGACTATGGAATCATACACATAGGTACTCTACAAACAGGTACATGAATGCATGGTACTAGCCAGAGCCAACAGAACCCAGACACTATCCTCCAAAAACTGGGAGACAATGTGATGGTCCTCTGCCATTACTAAAGTGTACATCAGAAGGAGGACACTGTTGCAGGGAAAGGTGGTGTCCCATGACTGTTGAACTCCCTTATTAGCCTCAAACACAACTTTGGATCCCTCATGGAATCCCCGACAGGCATCTATGGCAGTAGAGATGCAGCAGACACTGATGACAGTCACAACAGCCTTGATAGTTACATCAACAACCTCCACAGCATTAAACATAAGTGCTGTGAGTTACTGCACAAAGCTAATACCTGTCCTGAGACAACAGATATTGGCCACAGTCTTGGCAACAGATTCAGTGCCAGCTTTACCCCTCTCTCCCCCACAATTGAAGTGCAGAGTGAATGTGTTCTCACATGGTGTATCCCATTTTCATTCCATGCATCTGTATGTCTCCAGGATGTGGCCCTGCAGCAAGGCCACAGGGTATGGCAGTGTGGTGATACATCCACCATGTCATAGGCAGGGTACAGTATGTGAACAGTAATCCCCGGTCTGTAACACAGTGATTGCATATGCCTCACAGATTATAGGGCTGAGGGTTGTACATAGGTACATGTTGATGTACATCTGTTGAAGAATGGAGAATGGTACATGTTCTGGTCTGGACACACACACACCTCCGATTCCTAATAACCACAGCCACAGGGGATATTCATCAATCAAACACACTGGGATCACACACACACACACACACACACACACACACACACACACACACACACACACACACACACACACACACACACACACACACATTTTCCAGTACTGACATCCATAGGTTCATTGCTTTATAGGTGTGTAGTAGGTGAATGGGCCTGAAGGCTCTACAAGGCTAACCCAAGGGAATACCCTGGCATCAGGCCACATGACAATAGTCACCAGTGTGACTCAGGAGTATAGTCACTGGAGTGATCCCCAGGGGTGGGTATTGTATTCCCCATCCACTCATCCAGGTTTCTATTGTGGGTGGCCAGTGATGTGCACTGCTTCCCATGTATGTGATCTATATTCCATAACATGGACAGTGTCTGGGTTGTGCACATGTCCCATATGCATGTTCTTTGACATGTGGAAGTGTGCTTGAGGTCTCTGGGGCATGTTGTGTCGACAGATTGGTATCTTCTGATGTAGCATTCCTGACCTCATTTGGTGAGACCTGGCTATGTAACTGAGGTAGTGATTGCACCTACATTGACAGTATGATATGGGTATTCAGTGGAGTTAGTGGTGTCTGTCCATACAGGACATGTGTATAAGGAATGGTATTCCCTTTGTGGGGTACATTTGCAGATTCTACAGTTGTTGCAGGTGTCCAGTGAGAAACATGGTAAAAGGGCCCCTGTACACATTGATTGGCCTACTGAGGGGATGGAACATGTTGGCATGTCCTTTTACTTGCTGGATAACACACAGTCAGGAGATGTAACACATCAAAGTACTTTCTGATGTCAGTGGCATTGTTGTGGTCAACAGGCATGTAGTCCACTACAGTCACACTGTGGGTACTATCTGTGAGGCAATATGCAGGGGAACTACCAATATAGTGGCTGTTGCTTAGCCAAGTGTGTTTGTGTATGATACATGGGTGGAGAGTGGTCTTTGAGTAACAGAAGGGTTGCCTGTATTGTTCACTAATCCATACTGTCATGTAGTCATTGCACATGACACTAGACATTTAACTATCTTTTTGGACAATTATTTTATGCATTTACCACATGCACCACTGGTCTTACATGGCTTACAGTTGCTTACAAGTACTTCTAAGGTGGATGATATCTGCAGAACTGCTAAAGTCAGGCACTGAGATATGTACTAGGTGTAAATGGGGCCAAAATCTTTGGGGTACAGGCATACATATGTACACACACAAACACTTGCCAGGATGAGATTCAAATCCATACCTATGTAGTTATTACTTCTTCAGTGTACCGCATTTATTGCACGTGCCATGGAGCTTACATGTTGGAGAAATGTGCAAAGGTATCTTTGAAGGTGAGTGACATCAGCAGCAGTGCTAAAGGAGGGGTAAGGGAAGTGTTGTAAGTGTGAATGACCACAAAATCAGGTCTTTACAAGGATGCACACACTCTCTCACACAAACACTCACATTTACACAGTTGCTAGGATCAGGATTGGAACTTCTACCTAACTTGTTTGCTGCACTATAGTATTACGCAGTTATCGCAAGTGCCACAGCGCTTATATGTTGGGGAGCTGTGCAAAGGTATATTTGAAGGTGAGTGACATCAGCAGCTGTGCTAAAGGAGGGGTAAGGGAAGTGTAAGTGTGAATCTCTACAAGGATACACACACTCTCGCACACAAACACTCACATTTACACAGTTGCTAGGATCAGGATTGGAACTCCTACCTAACTAGTTTGCTACACTACAGTATTACGCAGTTATTGCAATCACCATGGAGGTTATATGCTGGTGAGCTGTCCAAAGGAATCTTTGAAGGTGAGTGACATCAGCAGCAGTGATGAAGGAGGGGTACGGGAGATTTAGTGAGTGCGAATGGCCTCAACCACATTCATCTAGAAACATACACACACACTCACACACAACTTTACATTTGACAGGACTGAGATTACATCTGCTACATGGATACCTGTTTGTACTGTAGTGTTACACAGTTATCAAAAGCACCACTGACACTGTAGTGCTGAGGGCTAACCAAAGGTATTTCTACAGTGAATGACATCAACACAACATGTGATATAGGCCAATGGGATGTGTAGTGGGTGGGACATGCCTCATAATGGGATTCTCTCTGTCACTGTCTATCTTTCTCTTCCCCACGTCTCTGTGTGTGTATGTTTGACATATTATATTATGTTGGCCTTAGATATGTGTGTGTATTCCTATCCAGTGTGTGTGTGTGTGTGTGTGTGTGTGTGTGTGAAGTATCAGTGGTGTACAATTTGGTGTGTGTGCACAGACAGCTGTGAATAACCAATATCTGTAGTCCACTATGTTGTGAGACAGGGCTTCATTTCTCTAAGTATAGGAGCATGCCCAGTATGACCTTTTATATTGAGTGTGTGCATCCATTCGAGGGATGGTTGGACTCCAGCTCAGGGTTTTGTGTGCTACAGCTACACCTAGCAAACTGTTTCTGCAGGATATCTGTCTTGAAATTGTCCATGTTCAGATTTCAACATGTAGTGAGAGCATCTGCTCCAGAGGGTTAAGAGGAGGGGAGTCTGTATCTTGATAAGAAAAGGGATCCCATTCGGAAAAGTATATACGTTAAACGACCCACAAGGGAGATATGTCACTGTTAAAGACTGCCTGGACCCCCTGGATCACTCTTACTAATATATATTTCACTCAAGCACAAAGGTCCTAGCAAAGAAAAGGATCTGCAGAGAACTGGCTGCTTTCAGAGAAGGCTTAACAATATTACCTGATAGCTGGAATTCTGCCTTCACCCTCCCAAGATACATATTCTGGGCCCTGACAGAACAGTATACCACTGGGGAGGTTCCTGGGCAGAAATCTGAAAAGTATAGGCTTCTGTGATGAGATGATATGGTTGAATGGGACCTTAACCATGGGTGTCCACACGTTAGTCATATAGATTTCTTTCATTTTCCACAATAGATAAGATCATTGCTTCAGCCGAGCATATGCACTTAATTTATAATGGATGCATTAAAGATTGAATTTTCTCTGACCATGCCCCATTGTTTCACAAAATAAAACTGGATTCTGGAGAGGCTGAGCATGCAGTTTGGATAGATTTGCACTGCTGCAATAGAGCCTCCCTTAATGAATGGTTGAAACTAATCTATGAGAATCTTAGAAATGTGCATAGACCCACCATAGGATTGGGATTAAATTACTGGAATAAACTGAGATGAGCTCTAGTAGCAGAGCTAATAAAATACAGCAGGCAGAGGAAGAGCCTTCCAGATGCCCATTAAATAAAATGGAAAACAGATTAAACAGGTTAAAAATGGAAGACATCATCAGTGATGAGTTTTTATACCATGGAATATATATAGCTGCTATTCTCCACTAGAAGCCATCTGAAATACTTCTCATATTCTCTGAGTGATTTGAAATTCTTAGCTTCTAAGCTGCATTTACCAACAGTACATGACTAGATAGTGAAGATCAAAGATCCAGTAATGGCCACATTTGTAAATTCCCTGCCCTATATCCTGGAAATAATTACACAAAGGGGAACCAGCAGACCCTGGGATAGAGAAAGCTATTAAATATTATTTCTGACAGATAGCATTGCTCCAGCCATGGCAACATCAACAGGAGATGCTGTTGGCTTCCATAAGTAAGGAAGAACATTACAGATGACAGAAAAGGGAAACACACCTGGTATAGGTATGATAGTCCTTGGTGCATGGTTAGAATTAAGACATCAGTTTTAGGACAACTTATTGCAGGTGGCAAATCAGTTTTTGGCAGGTATACCCTGTTCAGATAGCTGGAAAGAGACCTTGGTCTCTTTGATATTGAAGCCTGATAAGGGTCAATGTGCCTCCTCCTCCTCCTCATACAGGCCTATATCTATACTGAAAGTCGATTATAAACTATTATGTTTATTCATGGCCTGTAAGATAAATGAATAGCTTCCAGATTTGATTCATGCAGATCAGACCAGTTTTGTCAGGGGCTGCCAAACTTTTGATAATGTTCTGAAAACAATTTTAATTACTAGCAATACCCAATGATCTCATAAACATTTAATGATAATGAGTTTTGATGCCAAAAAGGCTTTTGTGAATTGGGCAATTCCTTTATACTGTATTAGCATGCTTTAGTTTCCCACAAAAAATTATAAATATCTTAACTACAATTTACCAAGGTACCATGGCTAGGGTAAAGAAGTAGGGTTGATCTCCTACTGTTTTACTATATCAAGAGGTATCAAGCAGGGGTGTTCTGTGTCCCTGCTGCTCTTTGCCTTGAGCCCTTTGGCTTTAAACTCTGTGGCACTCAACTTAGAATATCAGCTGGATACCTTAAGACACTGTATTTTTTATGTAGATGATTATTAGTTTGGTTTCAGAACCCTACAATGCAGCTGGACATGCTAATGAGGGAGATAACCCATTCTGGCAACCTCTTGGGTTATAAGCTTAATCAAGAAAAGACAAAGGTCTTGGTGATTAACTATAACACTGAAGAATCACTAAAAGGAACATTTCCATTTTTGGTTCCTGCCAAGGAAATTAAATATTTAGGTATGCACATCACCCCCTACAACTCTTACAACTATTTGGAGTGGATATGGGATCCTTTCTGCCACCTGTAAACAATACCTTGATTCACGGTAAGATATAGCCCTTGAGATTTTCAACCCAAGAGTGATGCCACCATTAAATTACTCATCTTACCAGATATATTACATGTGATGTCAGCCATCTTGGTATCCCCCTGTTTAACCTTTTCAAGACTTTTATTAAACAATTAGCTGCTTATAGCTGGCAAAATAGGCACCACAGGGAAAATAGAGAACTCTTTCGGTGCCTATATTTTGCAGGTATAGGTGTCCCTGGCCTGGAATTATATTACTATGTGGTGAAGTTGAAATTTATTTCCAAGTTAATTTCAGCAGATGACAACCCCTACAAGGAAAGGGATGTTTTTAGCAGAAGTTAGAGGACTAGATGCTCTGTACCAGAAGTTATTTGCAACACAAAATAGAACTAGACACACACTAGGATTCATGAATGGCCAATTTCCGTGCAGGAACAGTGTAAGAGCTCCTGCACGGAAAATGGCCGCCGAGTGATCCAGGAAAGTGCCGTTTTCACGTGCATGAGCAGCCCTACACTGTTCCTGCACAGAAAGCTTTGTGGGATGCAAATCACCTCATTTTCTGGTAAAAAACATGCAAATGAGATGATTTTGCGATCCACGAAGCTGGCTGGAATTCTGTGCAGGAACAGTGTCAGAACAGAAATGTATTCAGTTAGTAACTGAATATATTTCTGCAACTGAACAAACGGAGGCAGGACAGCTCATATTAGAGTCAAACACACATGCCAATGGCCAAATATAAGGCCATTGGCATTAATAACATTTTATTTTTTTATAAAATTAAACTTTTTTTTAGGCCGATCATGGCCGTTTAAGGTTAGGGCAGCGGTGTACAAACGGGATTGTGCCGAAAATAAAAAAAAAAATGAGAAAAGTAAATTTTAAGATAATTCTGCATTTTGCCATTATAGTCAATGACATGTAGAATGCAAACAATACTAGAGAGCACTGGCTGTCAAGGGGAAAGGGTCTGTCTAAGTGCAGTAACTAACGACTTACACACTGGGGTATGCAAATATGGGGAGTTATACTGAATCACAGATTTCCTCAAAGTGTCAGCTTGTACCTAACCATGTAGGTGCAGCAATTCAGCAGTGCAAGTCTAAGAGCTGAATGACTTCATAAGGGGATGTGTCATGCTTGCTCTATGCTCATTGGAGCTCTGTGGTCCATGTTTGCCCTTAGCTAAGCACAGCTAAGGAATGGGGTGTGTCAGATGTGCCTGAGCATTGTGTACATAGCCTAAACAGGTGTGCGTACTGTGCACTGGGTTTTAAACAAAAAAAAAAAAAGAGGAAATGGCAGCACTGTTTACATTTGAGCACTGGGTATGCACGGCACACCTCAATGCTTAAATAGGGAGGATCTGGGAAGGGGAAACAGCGGTAGGAAGGCAATCTAGGAGAACTAGCATAGCTGGCAGGTGGAATGTATCAGAATCAGCCAATTACACATGCAGCAGCCCAGCATACTAATATAAACTATGCAAACACCCTACAGACTGTTTTTTCCACAAACTCTACACCACCGGTGTACACAGATGGGGGATTTTTAACTGGCAAAACTATCTAAAAAATTTAGAGGCTACTGCTGCTTTACTCCAACAATATGTGCCAGAGACTGAGGGTTTTGAGGAGGTGAATGCTGACAAGTGACCCACAGTGAGGAGGAGGAGAACAGTGCACAGACCCAGGGTAACCTACCAAGGCCTACATGAGCTGGAGATAGTAGACCACTATAGGGTGGACAAGGACATTCTACAGAAAATTGTTGAGCTGTGCCGGTCATGCCTTGCACACAGAACTAATAGAGGGGGAACCCATCGCAGTGGATACCAAGGTATAACTAAGCTTAAGAATACTAGCCACAGGTACCTTTCAAAGACCAACTGGGAATATCATGGGGGTCTCACAGGCATCAGCATCCAGGGTACTCCACCATTTCCTGGATGTCATGACACAACATGCCAATGAGCACATATATTTCCCCACCACCCATGAGGAGCTGACCACACGTATGCATCTCTTCCACCATATAGCAGAATACCCTGAGGTAGTTGGTGCTATAGACTGCACGCACATCCACATCAAAGAACCACCCGGTGAACAGGGCAGAGTCTACATAAACCGCAAGGGCTTCCCCTCCATCAACTGCCAGGTCATATGCAATGCCCAGGGCATTATCATGAATGTGTGTGCTGGCAGCCCTGGAAGCTATTACGACTTCCATACCTGGCATTGCTCACAGCTGTATCAGGTGTTTGCCAGGGGGGACATCCCATATGGTCATCTAGTGGGGGATGCAGGCTATGCACTGGAGCCATGGCTGATGACACCCATCAGAAATGCACACACACCTGAACAAGAACACCATAATGAGGCACATCACAAACCAGGATCATTGTAGAGCATGTGTTTGGGATGCTCAAGTCATGGTTATGCTGCTTTGACATATCCGGTGGAGCCTTGCAGTACTCTCCAGCTACATGTACACAAATGTTCATAGTATGTGCCATGCTACACAGTATGATCCTGCAGAAACAGCTGCAGCAGGAACAGCACAGGGCAGGGCCACACAGTCCCCCACCATTGCCAAGGCCAGCACAAACACAGAGGGACTCTGAGGAGGAACATCCTGAGCCTGCCCAAGTAGGCAGAAGGAGGCATGCACAGTATGCCCAGGCCTTGGCAAAGAGGCAACACATACAACACACAGTGACACTGTAGGGACCCAGGGACTGACGCCTCTCTCCGACTTGCACATACAGTAAAAGGGATGCCAAACATGACACTACCTGAGCTTTACCATGTACAGGAAGTGTACTATGTGCATCCAACATAGTCAGCCCTCCAGCACCATCCTCAGTATTGGCCCAGCAACAAGGTAAGTCACCCTTCCTATCAATTACTGAATGGGGTAGTATGTTCTCATACTTGTATGCATGATATGGATGCAAGCATGCAAGGGAATTGGGTGGCTAAATGGGACAGCAGCAGATAGCTACATGGGACAGCAGGAAATTCATAACAAACACTGGTGTCAACATACTAGGCAGCACTACATAAGGTGACAACCCCCACTGCAGTACATGTGATGGCCCAAAGAATTGTGAGTGTCAATAGGTCACACACATGGATGTCAATGAGGGTCACATATTCACCACCAGCCTCACCCAACAGGACAGGTGTAGATGACCATGAAGAAAGGCTGGGCTAAGGCCCCCAAATGATGGCAATGGTGAACAGCCCCTCACCAGACCTACACAGATATACTACAACAGGTCTGGCAGTTGCATTCCAGTTCTGAAGGGTAAGAAGTCTGAAACTGAAATATATGATATTAAGATCTAACATGTGTGCTCTACTGATGTGCCTGCTGTCTGCATGATAGGTCACAATACAATATGAAATGGAAGCCAACAGAGTAACTGAAACACCAGTACAGTCATTTCAAATGTTAAAGTCTGCAGGTGTGCACCCCCCTCCCCACAATCCCATGTAGAAATGCAGTAACAGATGGCCTGCAGCACTCTCAAATGGCCTACAGTCCTCTGGCAAAGGCCCATGCCTCACACATAATGCCAATGTACGGAATGTCAGGGGGTCCCAACTAACAACATAACAGTAAACAGAAAACAAATGCAAGGCCATGTTGACAAATGCCAGTAGCATGGCTCTCCATGTCCTACTGCAAGGATTGTGGATCAGGCCATACATACTACTGGAATAAAGGCCCAACTATAAGGATACCTCTGAAATATTGCTTACATAATGTTAGGTGGAGGAGAAAATACTAGAGGGGGGTGTGTAAAAGCATGCATGTCATGGAGTTTGTGAAGTCTGAAACTCTAATGTCTGCCCATACTACTCCAGACTGCAAACCCATGAATGAATAGCCACAAAACTGCTTATAAACCACAATGTGAAGGTAAACTGACCAGATATACAATTCCTGCCTCTGGATAACCTGGGTGTATCTGTACAGCTGAGAGGTATGGCCCCAGCAGGATATGGCCATTGAGTGAAGTTGAGAAAAGCACAGGGAGGGAAACCCTAGCCAGCATACTAACAATGTGCTGCACCATTTACACAGAACCAGCAGTTGATTGTCTGTAGCTACCCCTCCACAATGGCAGGTGTGTGTCAGAATGTGTAGTTTATATGCCTCAGAATATTGGTCTCAGCTTTATTCATCTTGTATTTCCCGGTAAATAACTGTGAGCAAAGAATGCTAACTGTCAGTAGTTGATGACATGACACATCACAGTGTAAAACAGTACATATGTCAGAATATCTATGCTACAACCAAACATGTCACACAAGCCACACAGACAACAATAGTTATAGGATCCCCTGTATGTTAAGCCCATTGTGTCTCCATATTGGCAAACTATCAAGATACAGACTCCCCTCCTCTTAACCCTCTGGAGCAGATGCTCCCACTACATGTTGGAATCTGAACATGGAAAAGTTCAAGTGCTCTTTGTGAGACCGGTATGTTTCCTGCAAAAACACAATGTTTGTGTTGTATTGTTTTAAATATGTGAAAGTTTTGGACCAGGGAATTTAGCCCATTGATGTTCCAGGAAATACAGTAAAATCCCATATAAGTATATTAAATATCTGTCTGTGCTGTCGACTTTGTTCCATAAACAATGTATAGTGGTTATCATCACCTATAAACTAAAAGCTTTAGTAAACAATTATAAGTAGAGGCAGTTTTTTTTAATAACAAGCAGCATTCATCAACATGATAAAACTATATACAATAAATCAGAACACTTCCAAGGTGGAGATAATTCATCTCATCTTAGGAAGAAAGCTTTCTTTACATGCAACAAATAATGATGCCCTTACTTTCCTGAGAGCAAACTAAGCTTTTGTTTCTACCTATGTAGTAGAGATAGCAACTGCTCAAAATGACTAAAGTTCGGCATCAGGTGGTGACGAGCAGTAATCATCCTGCAGGTCAGTGAAACACAGCATAATTAAATAGGTAACAAGCACAAAGGAGTAGTGTCTAGACCATGATGTATTCATTTATCTTTGGCCTTCAAACCTTGTATGAAGACAAGAAGTGGTTCTTGTGTCTTTTTATTGTGTAGTAGGCATGTGGCTTCCCTCTCTGCAAACCTGTTACTTTTGCTAGTTGTAGCAGTCTCTTGCATGTAACCCTTTTGGTAGGATCTCTTGCCTAAGTTCAGCTTATTCGTCATCCAGAAAAGTAGTAGATCCTCCCAGAAGGGCCATCTTAAAGGTGGATGGGTGTAGAACTCAAAACATCTGAGGTAATTTTCTTGCAAGGTGAATGGCTGGCAAAAATGAATTGTACTGACACATTGTTTTGCTGTATTCCGTTATCACAGTATATTCTTCAGCCCACCAAAGTCATGTTTTTCCCTGAACTCCAAAGTGTTTGCATGACTCTCTCTTTCAAGCATTTTGTAGCAAATCCCATAAGGATTGGACAAGGCATGTTTGTCTCGGTCAACTGGGGAAGATACAGTAGACTCTATGTACCCACTCTATTAACACTTCAGAGAACAAGATCTCAGCCCATTCCATGAGTTTTCACTGCATAAATGCAAACAGTCACCATCAGCTGTCTCCATTATACCTGTAAATCATAAGTTTTTGCTCTTTTCCTGATCCTCCAAATCTTATCATTTAATTTCCAGTGTCTCAGTTGCTGACTCAGTGGCCGTAGATAGCTTCAGATCGTGGATGTGATCCAACTGAATTGTGAAAGTCTGCTGTATTTCTTGCAGCTTTCCTCTATTCTGCTTAGATAGATCATTTAACCGCTGACTGGTTTTAAGAGTTCACCCATTATCAGGTCAAAACCTTGATTGGGCATATTCTTGGCAGTATGACCAGCTTGTTGAAGGAGCTGCTTGTTTCTTGAGACCTGGCCTGAGATTTTCTGTTGGTTGGCAGTGGGCTGTCCTGGTTAGGAGGAGAATAATTCTTTTTCTGACCCCTTTTCTTCATTTAAACAAAGTCCAGGTATAGAAAAGTGAAATGTTATTTGTTCCAAGCAACTGTTTGTTTATTTTGCAGGAATAGTTTAAACAACATGGTGTGTGCAGGAACTGATTCATGTGCATGCTGCAAGCCACCTATTCCAACTGGAAGTCCCCAAAGCTTTTACTAGGTCTCTCTGTTACTCTTTCACTTGCCTGTTAGACCCTTTCATACCACAGTACTCCATGCAGTGCAAGACTAAAGCATTTTTCATCTGTGGGTTAAGGGCTTAGAACTTAATAGCCATGTTACAAAGAAATAAATAAATGAATAAAACACGCTTAATACAGCAAAGTTTCCTTAAAAACTAAAATTGTATTTGATGAATGTGTCTATGTCTTTGGTAGGATAGAGCTTGCATTGTTAACTACTTTGCTGTATAACTTCCTGGGGTAATTCATTTCTTACTGGTCATGCAATCCTAACTAAGAACCCTTTCTACTTATAAATCAGGGGTATTATGCACATATATAATTGTATTTATTTATTTATTTATTTATTTTAGTTTTTGGCTGCTGTTTATTTTTATAGTTATCCCATCTGCCCATTTATTTGTACTGTTTCATGGATCTGTTGTTACTGTAATATGCTGTTGGTAAAAATTGAGCCTATGTGGTCCAGTTCATCTACCAAATAAACAAACAAATAAATAAATAAATGCAATCCAATACATTGCAATCCAACTCAATACAGTAAAATATGACTGCATTAAAATAAATAAGACCGGGTGGAAAGTGATACAGTGATGAACATTGCTGCCTAATCTCTTTATTCTCCAGTTCATTTCACAGCTGGGGTGCATTCTGCCAGAATCTTCAAGCCCTGCTTTTGTTTTGGTATATTTTTTGTAAGGTGCTCTAATTTCCTCCAACATTCTAAAGAAGTGCCATTGGTGAACTGATGATACTTCAAATAACCCACTAGTGAATGTACTATGTGTGAGGCAGTGCGTATCTACATGTTGAGATACAGTGGTGTCATATCCAGAACTAGTTTCCCTGCCTTGTAACCACTGATTGCCAATACAGACTCCAGCCCTACCAATGTTCCTGATCTCAATAAAGTCGGTATTGGAGAATGAATAAAATAAACATGTCCTTCATATAAATCTGTAGTCTTCTTAGTGAAATAGGCAATGAATTGATGTATTGAGTTGGACATAAAAAAGCATATTCTTAATTTACATAATAATGCAGTTTGGGAGTCTGGATGCAGGCATCACAAAAATAACCTAGTGACATCACAGCCCTATACACCAATAACAGACTAATAACATCTGCAGAGTATATAACCACAGTACCACAGCTATAAAATGTGTGCATGCCAATATAAGCTATGTAGCACATAATCACATTTGCAGAGAAAAATAATTACTTGGTAAATTTATTTGTTAGGAACTCTAAAGAAAAAAAGGGTTAATGCTCACAGTGAAGATGAATACAATTGAAGGAGGAAAAATTATTCTAACTTTGAATGTAATGGTTAATACAGCTGGTGACTCTCTGTTTACCAACACAGCAGGAAAAAACTGGAACCTATTACCCACTGAACTAACTCTAATTACATCCTTGCCACTCTTTAAACAAAAACTTACAAAACACCTCCAAATGCACTGGCTATGCCCTTGTAGTAACCCTGACTAACTATCCTCTTCACCCCTGTTTCTTCCTCTTCTTACCAAACTTCCAAACATTTACATGCTTTGTCTTGAAAATAAGACTGACATTATTTAAACTCTAATCAGCTTATTATTTAAATCCTTCTACCTGATATGAACTATTGTACATAACTCTTACTATCTGTTTTAGCTGTCTTAAGCAATACTCTGTTCACTGTTACTGTTTCACAAGTGTTTTTATATCTATTGTACATAACTCTTACTGTATTATATCTGTTTTAGCTTTCTTAAGCATTATTCTGATTACTGTAACTTTTCTCAAGTGTTTTTATATCTAGAATGTAATAACTACCTGTTTCTATTTTGTTTATTAATCTTTATTTTACCATGTAACAATATTTTATACTTTTGTATATCTGTGTGGAGCTTTTCTCCCCGGGCCTCTACTGAAAATGGAAATATATCCAGCTAGATAAATAAATAATTATAAAAGTAGCAATTGGTTAAATATATTAAGATAAGTGTTATTAGTAGGATTAATAGGTGGAGATAGACCACAAGGGGATATTTATTTCCCTAATTCAGATGATTCATACATCTTCATAGACCACCCGTAAGGAGTGCAGAAATATATTTATCAGAATAGAAGTAGCTTTTCTTACAGGGGATTTTAACCTTTTCTTGGCTGAGGCAAGATACAGACTGTATAATGAGAAAGAACATTATAAATAGAACCAGAGAAGTATTAAAGACCAAATGAATACAGGCCAATAGTTAAACAGCTGAACAGTCAGTAATAAAGAAGATTAAATCTGTTGGATCATGCAATAGCCTAACGGGGATCACATTTTCCAGTAGTGGACAGGACAACCAGGAGATATAGCTGCTCCCATTAAAACTACGAGGGCACTCATGAAAAAAGAGAAGATAACAGACCAGAACACATCTTCAAAGGCTACACTAGGGTCATGGTGCTGTAAAGTAGTAAAAATGGGAGAAGGAATGGATAAGGAAGGTGGGGGAAAGTGCCTCATACAAGATACGCTGTGAGATAAAGAAGAGCAACTTAGAAAACTCCAGTGGAAGAAAGGGAGGTAGTGCATGGATAAGGACAGAAAGGCAGAAGAGGAAGAAAACATTAAGGCAGAAACAGATTTCTTGGTTGTATCACAGACAGAATCCAAATTAATGAGGAGAGGAGACTACTGTTGGTTGAAGAGGTAAAGGAACCCAAACTACATATCCTAGATGTTTATGCAATGGACAAAGAAGCAAACAGTCATACATGATGTGAATGAGAAGCCAATACTGTAAGGAAGGACCAAGTCATCATGGAGGCGTTTAGGAGATATTATGAGAAATTATGCAGTGGAGTGTGAAATGCATCTATCAAGCAATTTTAGATCCGGCTCACTCATCAAGATCGTAGCTGAAGTATTAGCAAGGAGGTTGGATAAGGCCCTTCCATTACTAACAGACAAAAGGCAGGTCCATGCCCAGTAGAACTATACCTGATAATTGTTAGAGGTTGGTAGCTTTTTTGTATCAGTACAGGTGGAATAATTTGAGAGCAGGAATAGTGCTGCTTAATATCAACAAAGCCTAAAACTCAGTCTGATAGCATTTCCTTTTCAAGGTGTTGGAACACAAAGGCTTGGGACCAAACTTTATACAGTTCAAAATTTTGATTCCAATGCAGCCTCTAGGGCTTCTGTGAATGCAGGTCTGTCTGAGAAAATTAAAATAAAAGGGGATATGGCAAGGCTATCCCCTATTCCTAAGCTTCTTTAAACTGGTCAGTCAATGTGGATTATATTTAACAAGGCTAGCAGAGAGTAAGGGGCACTGAATGTGCATGCTTATGTTTACCAGTGATTGCCTACCATTTATGGAAATATACCTGCAGTACTGGAGGAGGTACTGAAGGTATGAGGACAGTTTGTTGCAATATCAGGATTGTAGCACAAGGACCAATCAGCATGGCTAAGACTGGAGAAGAGCAGTGGAGAAGCTTTAGATCCAGGGATCAGAAACAGACATTACCCCAAGTATTTGGGATTTCAGGTAGGGAAACCCTGGGAAGATACTTGTACTAAGAACTTAAAATTATTGTAGGAAAAATATGCAGTTGGAAACGCACACTGCAGACTATATCAGACAGAATTAAGGTCATGAATTCTATGATTGTATTGCATCTTTTGTGTATTAGGAATCTCCAGATATTTTAGTCAGAGCTGGATCATGGTCAAATGGGACTCTGGGCAGGGTAATGGATCAGCCCCCCACCCCCCACCCCCCACCCCCCGGCAGCCATTCAGCATCCCATTACTTACCGATCTAGCCACAGTTACCACAAACATTGTTGAAATCAGTGCATACTATTCTTCTTTACTTCTACAATGATTACAGATATTTGGATTTAATTGACAAAATTTATTTCAGTTTTATAGTACTAACACTGATAGCCATTTGCTAAACAAAAAGTACAATCTCACAATGAAAACATACTCAGCATGAGCAACAGTAAATTTCTCTGCCCTTGAAACTCACATTCATTGAAGCTGCACTGAAAAACACATTCATAGAAAACGCATCTGGCCAGTGGTGGGTCCTCGGTCGGCCGAATTCCAAAGTCTAGGTCCGGCATCAGTTGTCGTCGCCTCTTCCCTGATGTCAGTGCGGCAGGGGTATAAAAGAGGTTGCCGACGCCATTTTATTCAGTTTTTCTTGCCCCAGATGTCAGGTGCCCCCAGAAAGGAAGGCAATGCATGATGTTATGCAAACATACATAAGTAGATAAATCAAAACAGTAGTTGTAAGCAAATACACCATATAGGAATACCCAAAACAGGTTGTATGTTAAAGGTGTTTGCCAAAAGCTCTGTCCTAAGAGGGGATGGAGGGAGGGTAACCTGGACTGCAGCTGTATGCGCACTCGAACATCTACATTTATGGTAGGTACAAAACTGTGCTATGTTCTTCGTGCATACAGCTGCAGTCATCACACTTGGGTAGAATCCCAAAGCTAAGTAAGGGTGGCTGGTACTAAGTGGAATTAGGAGGGGCTAGAATGCCCTGCAGGACTGCTGTGGCAAAGCCCGCTCTAGATTTTGAGTATAGTGGAAGGTGGTAGTGTTTGGTGAAAGTGTGCACTGAACTCCAAGTAGCTGCTTCCAGAATGTCCTTGGTAGGGACCCCCCTGAGGAAAGCTGCTGAGGTAGCTGTAGCCCTGGTGGAGTGGGATCTGATGTATAAAGGCACTGATTTTCCATGAAATGAATAACAAAAGTGTATGCAGTGGGCTATCCATTTTGAAATAGTCTGTTTGGAAATTGCCTTTCCTTGAGCACCTGTAGCATAGGACACAAAGAGCTGCTCAGATTTCCTGAATGACTTTGTTCTGTCCAAGTAATAATGAAGTTGCCTGTGAATGTCCAAGGAGTGGAGTAGCCTTTCCCCTTTGTTCTGGGGATTTGGATAAAAGGTAGGTAAATGAATAGTCTGATTCAAAGCCACACTGGATACTACCTTTGGCATGAAGGTAGGGTTGGTTCGTAAGGAAACCCTGTCCTGATGGAAAATTATGAATGGTTGCACAGCCATGAGGGCCTGTAACTCCAAAACCCTGCGTGCTGAGGTAATAGCCAGAAGCAAAGCTGTTTTCCACGACAAGTATTGTAACTCTGCTGAAGAGGCCGGCTCAAAAGGAGGCAGTGTCAGTTTCTCCAATACGAAGTTGAGGTCCCAAGCTGGAGCTGGTGGTTTCCGTGGTGGTTTTATATTTTTTTCCCCTCTGAGGAATTGCCTTAATAGAGGATGTGAGAATAAAGGAGGATCCGTATTGAATTGTGCTGAAATTGCTGAAGCGTGGATCTTGATGGAAGAGAAGGAAAGGCCACTGTAACATCTCAGCTAGGTACTGTAAAATCTGAGGTATATTTATTACCCAAGGATTCTGGCCCTTTGCTTGATTCCAGGAGCAAAATCATTTCCATTTGGCGGAGTAGGTTTTTCTAGTAGAGGGTCTCCTGGCCTCCAAGATGACATCCTGTACCTCTTTGGAGAGGAGAGCCTGTTGGCAAATTAAGGTATTTTCCATGCAGCTAAATTTAGAGTTCTGAGCTGGCTGCGAAGGATCTTGTAGTTGTGCTGTGACAACAGAAGAGGAACTTGAGGTAGGATCCATGGTGGTGAGTGTGACAGGTTCTTTAGGAGAGGATACCAGTGCTGTTGTGGCCAGTCTGGAGCAATGAGAATCATTTTTGGCCTCTCTGCTCTGGTTTTTAATAGGACTTTGGGCAGTAGAGGTAGAGGCGGGAAGGCATAGACTGTCAATGCTGTCCAACTGAAAGATAGTGCATCCACTTTCCAGGCCTGCGGATGATAGGTCCTTGAGCAGAATTTTTCCAACTGGTAATTGCTGTGGGAGGCAAATAGAGCTATGTCTGGCTGTCCCCATGCTTGAGTTATCTTTGAGAAGACTTGAGGATGCAACTTCCATTCGTGAGGGTCTGTCATATTTCTGCTTAAGTTGTCTGCCAGAGTATTTTCCTTCCCTGGCAGGAATTGTGCCTGTAGTTGAACTTGTAATTTCAATGCTGTGTTCCACAGGGTCATAGCTTGCCTGCATAGGGGGTATGAATGCGTCCCTCCCTGTTTGTTTATGTTCCACATGACTGTGGTGTTGTCTGTCCTTATCAATAGCTGGCCCGGTTGCAGTAGGTCCTTGAAATTCATAAAAGCATTTTGCACAGCTAGCATCTCCTTTTGGTTGATGTGTAGGTGCATTTGTTTTTGGGACCATTTTCCCTGGATGCCCTGGTCTGCCATGTGTGCTCCCCATGCGTAGTCTGAGGCATCTGTTGTGATGATTTGCCTTGCTTGTGGTATACAGAAAGGGAGACCCGTGTTTCTTTGGCATGCTTGAGCCCACCACAAAAATTCCTTTTGAAGGCATGGAATGAGTGATAAAATTGTTTCCAAGCTGTGTTTGTGTTGAGACCATAAGTTTTTTAGGTACCATTGTAGTTTCCTCATATGCAGCTTTGCAAATGGTATTAGTAGAGTGCAAGATGCCATGAACCCCAGAGCCTGCAGGATTTTCCTTGCAGTTAGCCTGGTTAAAGTTGCCATTTTGTTGAAGTATTGAAACAGTTGCCCTTGTTTGTCTGGCATGAGGTAAGCCATCTGGGCTGTTGTATTTAAACTGGCACCCAGGAAAATTATCTAGTGAGAGGGTATTAGTTTTGATTTCTTTTTGTTTACTGTGTACCCCAGGCAATTTAACAGTGTTATTACAAATGCCAGATGTTGCAATAGAATGTCCTTGCTGTCCCCTTGGATCAGGCAGTCGTCCAGATATGGGTAGATTTGTATTCCTCGTTGTATGCAGAAAGCAATTACTGATGCCAGGCATTTCATAAACACTCTGGGCGCAGTAGATAAGCCAAAGAGCAATGCACAGAATTGATAATGGGTTGAACCTGCAAGAAATCTGAGGTATCTTCTGCATTCTTGTCTGATAGGGACATGCAGGTATGCCTCCTTGAGGTTCAACGTTACCAGCCAAGACTCCTTGCCCTGCATGGGAAGAAGCTGCTGTAATGTGAGCATCTTCAATTTTGGTACCTCTAGATATGTGTTTAGAATAGATAGGTCTAAGATGGGTTTCCAGTCTTTGTCCTTCCTTGGTACCACAAATAGTCTTGAATAAAAACCTTGACCTTGTTCTTTTGCAGGTACCTCTTGAATTACTTTCATATCCATGAGAGCGGAAATTTGTTTTTGTGCCTCTACCCATTGATTTTGTGGCAGGTTTGACATGCCCCTCATCTTTGGAAGGGTGAGGAAGTGGAATCTGTAGCCTCTGTCTATAATATCCAGAATCCATTTGTCCTTTGCAACAATGTGCCAGTTTTTTGAAAATAAGGCCAGTTTTCCGCCCAAAGGTGCTGCCATTATAGCTTTGTTTGGCAGGCAAAGGGGAAAGTCATTGCGTCTGTTTTCTAAATGACTGTGTTCTGTCTTCTCCACCTCTTGGGGCTGGTGACTGCCATTGCCTGGCTCTGTAAGATCCTTGAGGTTGTCCTCTACCCCTTGGGCGTCTGCATCTACCCTTTGGGGTTTGTCTGTGGCTGGAAGGGACCAATTTTTTGAAGGCCAGTTTCTGCTGAAGTGTGGAGGCTGCACCTGCAAGAAATCTTTCACTGTTTGCATAGATTTAGCTTTTTCCTCCATTTTCTTTAGTATCTCCTCAGCTTTAACACCGAACAGTACATCTTTTTGTAGTGGTGCATCTAATAATTTAAATTATTCTACAAAAGGGCCTTACAGAAACAGATGCTTGGTGCCAGAGCCATGGGCTCAAGCTCAATGCCAAGAAATGTATAGTTATCCCCTTTGGGAAAAAAACATGTACCTGTGAATTACCATATACGTGGCAGTACACTAAACACCGAAAGTGTGATAAGAGACTTAGGGACATAGGTGGACAGTGGTCTCACCTTCGATAACTACATCACCACAACAGTCAGGAAATCCTTCTATGTGGCACACCTTATCACTAAGGGCTTTTCATCCAGAAAAAAGGAGGTCACTGTCCCACTGTACTCTTCCCTCATTAGACCCATTATAGAATACAACGCCCCGTTTGGTATGTACCTCTTAAAACATCTGCAACAACTGGAAAGGCCACAGAAATACCTCACTAAAAGAATCACAGGCCTAAAGCAGATGCCCTACGCTGACCGCCTTAAAAAACTCCAGCTATACTCGGTCTCATATCGTCTACTCAGAGGCGATCTCTGCTTAACATACAAGGCCATGTCAAACCCAGAGCTGTTGGACATGCTACACTTAAAGAAATCCCAATCCCTCAAAGCCACACGCTCCAGGGATCTAAACCTTGTCATCACAATAAACAGGCCACTGGGTTGTTTGCAGAACATGGACCTCCAGCATACATTTTTAGACCCATTTGTAAATGCAAATGTTCTTTGATTCACCTTCCTTATTGTATTAAATTATAGTCCTTGCTTAATATAGACATACTTGTTAATGTGTTTTAAATTCTTGTTTTGAACATTGTTCCACTAAGCAGTGAAACAAAATGTATGAACCAATGACAAACTATCCATTTCAGAACATTTCAACTGCAAGACACCACTCAAACTGCTTTCATTATCATTCACCAGTACCAGTCAATATGCCCACGACAGAAGTAAACGTCATCTGAATAATTCCACATTAAAGAGAACCATTACTAATGCAGAGGTTGCTGCTGGCAAACAAGTTTGTATTTCAATGCTTCATCTACAAATGCAGTGCCTCCTGCCCTTGAAGAATAAATTGCCTATATGTTATTAAAAAAAATCAAGTGCTGGTGATATGCAATATGGAATGGCTGGCAGACCGACAAAAGGATCATAGTTACTAGGCATCTCATCCAAAGCATGACCCACTCAGGAGTGCAGCACCCCCTCGTCAATGCTACAGTGTAGTGTCAGCAATCAATCCTCATGGTGTGGGAAGCGAACCCACAGCCTTCTGCTCCAAAAACAAATGTGCTGCCTGTTGCACCACTGTCACTAACTATGACCAATACAACTAAGAAACTCTGTGACTGACATTGAAATACTGTAATGTTCAGTGATTTACAAAATGAAATAAAATTTAAGGAGATGTGGTAGTTGGTGTGGAGGTTTAAGGCAATTGCCTATAAGTGTGCATGTGCATATACACTCACACACACACACACACACACACACACACACACACACACACACACACACACACACACACACACACGTTACCTCCTCTTGAACTAATCCCTCATTGTTTCACTCATGGTAACAAATGAATGGTGCTACACATACCTGTTTCTCTACAATCTCTTCTGCTGCTGGGAATCTTCTCATAAATCCTGCTTCTCCTGTTATGTTTCTCTCCTGTATGCAGAAACTCAAACTCTCTATTTCTGTACTGCTAGTCTACCACTCAGATGTTCTGCACAGATGTACAGTTAGTTGCAGATGTCACACTGGGGTTTCTGGGGGCTATCTGTCACTACTGCTAATCTAATAATTACTTGCAGATGTTTGCAAGGGAGGTTACTGGAGCTGTTTTTTTTTTTATGGAAGTTTTTTTTTTTTTAATTCTTTATGGAAGTTTTTTTTATAAGGAAGGATTTTTTAGATCACCTAGTTCTGGATCTGGCTCTGATTGTAGTGTCATCCTACAATGATGAAAATTCAAGAGATGATCAATAATCACTTCCTAGGAGAGAAAGGCCAGAGTTCCAGAAGGAAAAGTGCTTATCTCCATTTGCTGTGGTAGTAGGGTTTTGCAAGACATATGAAGGTACACCATGGTCTTTCATTTAGCTCAAGTACTACAACAAATAGAACCACTGGAAGGAAAAGAGAGTGAGCACGTGAGCAAAGGTATCAATTGAATTCTGTGCAGATGGCCATTAGTGTGGGAGAAGGAGTTAAAGCAACTGGGGGATTGCCAGTGGGGTACAGGGCCAACTCATTCAATATAGAATCATCCAGCCAAAGGTGAGAAAGTCCTAGAGATGAATAGCACAGAAAAAGTTAAAAGGTATGGGTCCAACTAGAACAAGGGAAGGGGAGAAGAGATTGAAGACATTTAGGGAGATGCAGAAGCAACTGGGAATAGAGAACAAGAATAGTTACACTTGAGCGAATTAAGACAATTAAGGGATTTGTAACAAAAGAAAAGAGGAAAGCAGTGGATGAATCACCACAGAATAAACAAAAGGGTGAGTAAGTACAATATATATAGAGATGTACAGCATATGAGAATAAACATAATACACTGTGGCATAAAGAGTAAGTTAAATAGACTGGGAGTGGAGAGAAGCAGGGTTGTATGAAAAAGCTGGAGAAACTGTCCAAATTCATAGACCAGAGAATGAGAATTGTATAGGGTTAGTATGTCAACCCACTGAGACTGTAAAAAGATGTAGAAAAGTCAATAACAATTGTTGGAGGTGCACACAACTGGTGGAGAGAATACTACATATGTTTGGGACTGCAAGAAGATAAAAAATATTCTGGCAATAATTGTTTAGGTTTGTAAAGCACATTTTTAACATTAGCTGCCCTGGCAACTGGAGATGCTGTGCATTAACAATTGCTGAGAAGGAGAAGGTGATCAAGAAAATATTAATGGTGGGATGGGTGCTAGTATAATTAAAACACTGACTGCAAAGGCATAGAAGAGATCTCGTGAAGTGTCAGCTCTATCAATGATAGGTTACTTTTTAAGATGCATGGAAAAAGTATTTTTGTCATTTGAAATGTCAAAAGCCATAAAAAAGGACTGTAGGAGGAGCTTGAATGAACAACATTTACAGTGTCATAGATGTGGGGTACATGTTGGGGATTAAAACAGAAATGTAATAAGACTGCTGACCCATGTACATGTTGTAAATATGTTGGGTGTTGAATTGTTATTCATTATATTCAGTTAAGATGTATATTAAAAGCTAGGTTTTTAAGCTGTTGTACTATTATTAAAATCAAATAAAGAAATGTTATTTATAGGATCATAAGTAATTACTAGGCTATTGATCTTTAAGGAGCATAAGAAGCACAGCCTTACATTCCTATGGGTAGTTAGTAGGCCTTGTATTTTGCTTGCAAATAACCCAGAGATGGACAGTACATGTAGATGCTGGGACATTTACTTATTGTCTCCATCTATGAGGGTCATAGTTGCTACCAGTGGTGAATCTGCAGTTTCCTATCCATTAATCCAAATTAGTACTTTACTTTATATGGAATGGAAGATGATTCCACAGAAGGGGTATTTTCTGTGCACATGCCATTCCTTCCAAAATGTTATATTCATATTGCAAAAGAGATTGACATCCTTTGAGGATTTGTGAATGAATAATAGGTCTGACAGGATAGGTTCTGCTGAGGATCTATATGCAAGGCAGTGGTAACCTCAATGGAGGGGTAGTTAAAATCACCCATGAGTATGGTATTGGGCTGGATGGTGAGTGATCCTGTACCTTTAGGTATGATGTATGGGTTTTCGGGTTCATGGTGGGGGACCTGTAGCTAGCCAGAATATGGTAATGTACTTTCCCATGGTTTGTTGGACATGGAGTAGCACAAGCATGGAGCAGCACAGTGTCACAGTATTTAGTGTTGTCACCTCACAGCAAGAGGTTCCACCCATTTGATCCTTGGCTGTGGTGCCTTCTATGTGGAGTCCTCATATCCTCCCTGTGTTCATATAGGTTTCCTCCAGGGGCTCCAGCTTCCTCCCACACTCGAAAGGCATGCAGTAGGTGGATTGGATACTCTAAATTGGACACAGGTGTGAGTATGTTCTGTAAAAATTAACACGGCAGGGCTAGCCACCTGGTAGTGTAAACCTTGGCTCTAGATGATTGTCACTGTTGAACTGACACCCTAACCCCATGTGCAAAAATGGGAAAAGGGGTTGTGGATGGAGTAGCTCAAGCATGTCATATTTTTTGACCAGCTCTGAGGTATGCTTATCCTTTATGCAGATAGATATACCTCCACCTTTTGATCTTTCATGTTTAGTGGGTGGTCAGAATGTATGAAAGGCATTATAGCCATGCACTGCCAGAGTGCTTTCCATGGGTTTGAACCATGTTTCAGTAACTGCACAGACATCAGCTTTCTCCAGGGTGGGAGAGCTTCCAGGGACTGAAGTTTCTTGTTGAGGCTCCTAGCAGTCAGCATTAAAAGCTTTAGCTTGTTTTGAGCAGCTTTTGTTATGTTGAAAGGTTTGTCTGCTTGGCAATACCTAAAAAAGGCACTATAGGGGTGGAAAATGTTTTGGGCAATACCCAAAAGCCTAGAGGTGGCAGGTGAAGACCATCCCTGGAAAAGCAGAGTGGCCTGTCAACTATGTCCTCCCAGGTTGACAAGTATTGGACCCCTTTGGAATAACACCAGTAGCTAAACCAATTGTTAAAGTCACTCATTTCCTGCTGGTATTGTGGAATCATCCATAGAGATGGTAGAACACTGCTCAATGCTAGGCTCATACCTGCCTGTGACACACATTGTAAGAGCTCAATCATGTCTCACTTCATGTAGTCCAAGGTACATCTGAAGTCATTCTCTCCCACATGGACTATGACCGAGTCATACTGGTAATTATGGGTAAGTGACTTGAGTGCTTGTGTGATCTGGAGAATCCTGGCCCCTGACGGGCAACTAACTGTAACCTTACTCTTTTCCAGCCTAGTAAGAAGGACATCAGTGTGTCTCACAATGGAATCTCCTATGCCCAGAATATTGGGTTGTGGAGGGTTTCACCTTATGGGATTGGTACTTGAGGCACAATGAGATGTGGCTTTATGTGTTGTGATGGGAATTGTATTGTTTGTGGGCATTCAGAGTTTCTGAGGACTGCACCTGACAGGCCTTTCAGGTTTGGGTATGTTACATGTGAACACCTCTGCATACATGGGTCTGGTCTATGTGTGTGTGTGTGTGTGTGTGTGTGTGTGTGTGTGTGTGTGTGTGTGTGTGTGTGTGTGTGTGTGTGTGTGTGGTCCTTTGCAGGTGTGGTAAGTGATGTGTGTGAATCACTGGCAACCTGTTTGTTGATTTTTGTGTCTGTATGTACGAGTCTAGCCTGCAGAGTCAATGTGTGACTACATCTCTCACATACTGTATTTGTCTCTTCGAGAAGTAAGTGGCTGTAAGTAAACATAAGGCAGTTGTTACATTGCCTCAGGATACCCATGTCCACCAGGCTGGATACAGAGATAGCAGGAAAGTGTCCATCTATGGTTGCAGGTCCTAATGTGTACTTGAAAAGCTAGGAGTGGAGGGTGTTTGTAACCGGATGAGGGACGGGTGCTCACTTGGTGTAAACTGCAGCAGACCTAAGCAGCGATGCTTCCCGGTGCTATGATAAGGTAACTATCACAGTAAACTGTTCAATGTTTCCAGATGTTTTCATTTGTACAGGGCACCGGCACAGCTCTATGCAAATGTGACAAATTTATACCAGCACTGGAAATACAGAAAACTGACTACTGAACCCTCTGGCCAATAAAATGACTGCACTCAGAGCCCTTTTGTGTGCTTCTCAGCTCAGATAGACCAGGAAAACCCCTACTGCCACTAGATGAATAATCCTAGTCATCCTAATGTAACAACACAGTAAAAGAGTGCCCAGTGAAATGCTACCACAAGCAAACTTACAGATACAGATACAGAAGTGTACTTTAAATGGGTCTACCTGAAAAATGTCAAAATCTCAGGAGATCGAAGAAGACATTGTCGAGAAGAAATCAGTGAAAACTCATTTCAGCAAAGGACCCGATTGGCGAATGTATTCCCAGGGTAAGTAACCTGTTGGCCAACAAGGTGAACTTTGCCCTTTTCCCAACTGTAGAGCTATCCCAGAGTTGGTATATTCAGTTAGAGGGGTGGGAGGCACATCCCCCCACCTGGGAGGGCTGGGGATGGTGTGGTTTAATTTTCATGATGTTTGTTGTTAGTGGTTACTTACCTTGGGAAGATATTCATTGATCTGGTCTTTCGCTGAAGTGGGTTTTTACTGATTTCATCTCAACTATGTCGTCTTCGATTTTCTGGGATTTTGATGTTATGAAGTAGACCCAATTTAAACAGCTTATAAACGTGTGATCATTCAATAAAAGTACTTTACTTTGTAGAAATAAGCCAAGAGCCACTCAATTGTGGAGAATTTATAGAGGCACTAAAAACAGTGTAAGCTGATTAATAAGCCCTCCAGACAATGAAACAGCTACATGCAGGAATCTCTAGTGCATTTCCCCAACCTATACAGATCAGGCTACCACCCACTGCCACTAGATGGAAAGTCCACTGTTCTCTTGATGTAACAATACAGAAAAGTGTTTGCTAGAGTGTAAAAATACACTACTTTATCCAACAGCTAGCTTGATAATGAATTCAGAGCAAGTAAATAGAACAGACAATGAGAGGCAAAATGCACTTTATTTTCAAAATAAGCACAAGGAAAGGCAATTGAATAATTCAAGGTATTAACAGCAGTGTAGAAGGGGAGGAAATTATAAAGGGTGGGCACCTTAAAATCCCCAAGTTTAAAAAGCATATCAAGGAATGCAAGAGTGCATGGGAAAATAACTAGCAGGGAGTCACCAACAGTGCCTGTACTTTTTGCAGATCTTGAGTCTTCTCAGAAAAGACAAAGACCCAGAAACTCTCTGTGGGTGTAAGTATCACTCAAGAAACAAATTAACCAATGAAAAAAAAACATGTGAGATATGCAGCCCAGGTAATTCAAGTGTCTATCTGCCGCATACAACAAAAACACCAGGCCAACCAGATTTCTTAAAACAGAAAACAAAATGAAACAGGTGAAACAGGAAGTAGCATTATCAGTTTAAGCAAATCACAGACAAAAACTATAGATTTACTTTCCACAACCAGCAGGAAGACACCAGTAGTGTTTGTAGTTTTTGCAAGTGTTGAGTCTTATCAGAAAAGACAAGACTCAGAAATTTTCTGTGTACTTAAATATCACTCAAGAAACAAATTAACCAATGGAAAAAAATGTGAAATGTGCTGCCTAGGTTATTTAAGTTTCTGTCTGCCACATAGAACAAAAACACCAGGCCAAATAGATTTCTTAAAACTGCAAACAAACTGAAGCAGGTAAAACAGACAGCAGCTCTAACAGTTTAAGAAACTCACAGACAATCTCTATCTACTATCTAGCTATCTATATAAAAGCATTCCTCCTTTCACCTGAGCAGCCCTCTGACTTTCAGTGCTGACCTTAAAGAAATTTTATCATTCAGCCCTTTGCATTTATCTGTCTGCAACTGCAAGATCCAGTATAATTCCCTTAGTTCTGTTTTATTGGATATGTCAAGTAAAAATAAACAGTGTGCCAATGAGGTAAACCACAACTTTTAAAACATAAATACCTCATAGGAAATAGTCCAAAACCACCTGTAGTAGGTCAAGTTTAATGGTACTTCACAGAATAGAATTCAATACAAAAAAGAATATAAATCTCCAGTCAAGTGCTTCCATCCATAGAAATTCTGGACTTAATCAGAACAACATGCAAAAAGCTACAAATGATTTAAATAGTAAAACCAGCACTTCTTATCAATTAAAATTAGTGACATCATCACAACTTAAAGGTCCAGTATGGTTTAAAATCAGGAACTAAAACAGTCATGTTAAAATAGTAGATTTATATTTCAAAATAGGCATTAGGAAAATGCAATAATTGATACCCGGACTAGTGTTGGCATTTAACCTTAGTTGCCAAAAAAAATCTATTGTTTCCAGTTTATTTTGCCAATGCCCCCCCCCCCGATGTCTTCTTTCACTATCTCTAAAATATCAAATTGGAATCCTGTGCAAAGCGGAGAGTTTCCTTGGTGCCTAGATAGACCATTATTTTAATTTTTAGTTCTTATGTAGTATAAGTGCTCGTAAATATGTTTTGGAAAGGGCCTCTCAGTTTTCCCGATATAAAATTGTTGACATCCTGTACACACTGCAATGTATACCAGACCCTTTGACCCACAGTTTCCTGTGGCTAGTCTGACCTTCATGGGAGTGTCCCCCACACAAATGTCACTCTCTTCCAGGATGTACTTACAATAACCACAGGCACCACATTTAAACGTACCTTTAAAATTTAGATTCTCTGGGGCCTTCGGGTGCTCCAACAAGTATTTCTAGTTAAAATTGGTTCTATACACAAACCTAAGGGTATTACCAACACTCTAGAAAATCTCACTATTACCCCTGAATATCATCCAGTTCTTCTCCAATATCTGTCTCACCTTACTACTGATGTCACTGCATGTTAGAAACATAGATTGAACATATGAACTTTTGTCAACCTGTGAGTTATTTTTCACAAGGGGAATACCCAGCAAAGGTGTGTACCGAGTACCTCAACCACCTGCGACCTGCTCACAAGTGTTGGTAATCAAATCAATTGGGTACCTTCTATCTAAAAATAAACTGAACAAGAGTTCCCACCTCGTACCTAAAAACCTCCAATTTGGAACACATCCTTGTCACCCTGACCATCTAGCCCTTAACAATGTTTTTCTTTACATGTCCAGGGTGGCAACTTTTAAAATCTAAATATTCTTTAAAGAACGTAGGTTTTCTGTAAATTTTAGAAATTAATTTTCTGTTTTCCACATCTTTACACAATGTCACATCCAAATAGTCCACCATTTGGTTGGAGTGATTAGATGTGAACTTAAAATAATCACAGATGCCATGGAGATAGCCTGAGAAATGTTCCTGTCTACCAGGAACCTTCCACAGAATAAAAAGGTTATCTAAAAAACTCAAATAACGGTGCCAATTTTCTTGAAAAGGACTAGTCAAAACATATTTCCTTTCCCAGGAATGCATCACAAGGTTGGCAAACAATGGGACACAACTGGCCCGCACTGCTACACCCTTAACTTGTCTAAAGTATTCCCCTTCAAACACAAACCAGTTGTTTTTTAGTATAACTTCCGTGATCAACATGCTGAAGTTTAAAATCGACCCCCTTAAGGTAGTTTTCTCTAAATTTGGCCAGTGGCCGATTAAGTATATCTTGGGTCCAGGGATGGTTTCAACAATGGTACCCCCTGCAGACATTTTTTATGACAATGCATAAATGCAAGTGTTCTTTGATTCACCTTCCTAAATATTTTAAATTGTATTTATTGTTTAATGCATCAACATTTGTTACAGTGTGTTTTAAATTTGTAGTTTTTAACATTTTTCCAGTAAGCAATGAAACCATGTATGAAACAATAAAGACAAAAGTATTCACTTCAGAACATTTCAACCATAAAAAGCCACTCAGAATACCAATATCCATACTCAGCAATTACAGTCACAACATCGACTGTATACACATCATGTTGGATTGTGATAAAATTTACCACCATAAAGTATTCTAATTTGCTTTATACAAATGAGCACTAGTCCTTGCAAAGACAGACATTTTTATCCATAGATGTCCCCCAAGCCCAGCAATTATAGGTACATTGTTAACTGCATCCCTCTAAGAAGTCTGTATAAAAAAATAATAATGACCAAAGTCACATATTTCTGATTTGTTTCACACAAGCATATAAATAGCAAACATATTAAAAGTCAATTGACACACATAGACACATGCACACCTGTCCTGCAAAGCCAGATTAGAGGCACCTTTAAAATGACCAAATAATGAGAACATGAGGTACTTTCATCTACAGAGAGCTACCCCACCAACACAAGCAGAGTTATAGCCACATTGTGAATGACTTTATACTCAGTTTATTGCTATGAAGAAATAAATTGCATGTACTTTATTGGTAGCTTTGGATGAACTACATGAAATTGTATCAAGATCATTAGTACCACACTATGAGATCCAGTCATGTCCAGTGCAGTTTAAATAGTAGGGTATTTCATTAGTATCATACTATGATATCCAGTCGCGTGCAGCACAGTTTAAATAGTAGGGTATTTCATTAGTATCATACTATGATATCCAGTCACGTGCAGTGGAGTTTGAATAGTAGGGTACTTCATTCCCTCCTCTGCATAGGAGCTTGAATACCCAGGTCCCACAGACAATCATTTTCCTGCTGGACATTTTTCACCAAGGGCACCCGTACCTTGGTCTAATTTTTGTCTGAGGACTCACACAGCCATGGACACCAGGTGGTTAGAAGACCTATTGACACTCCCAGCCATCAACATTGAACTAGAACACCCAACGCAGAACAACCCAGAGACTGACTCTTCATCAGACCACATGTGGCAACTAGAGGACACCCTAAAAAGCCTTATCTACGTTAAATGGGAACATTTTTATTTTGCATCGTGCATACAGTTTAACCTCACTCTAAAAGGCCTCACCATCTACAAGAAGCCTTTTTTCAGAGGTTCTGACACACAATTGATTCAGGACTGAAACAAAATCCTAGAGGATACTAGCACACTACTGCTCAACCTGCTCCTTCAGCACAACCGGAGGCACAGAGAGAGACTTTCCATCGCCCTGGAGACCATTGAGGCCACCTGCAAACAGTCCCCCGCCTTTGACAAGCACTTTCTTATGATTAAGGACAGGCTCACCAACTTTGAGGGCAAAATCAAAGAAAGGAGGCTCAAAAAACTGAGAAGGGACATGGCCCTCTCCAACAAGGAATGCTCTCTTACATTAGATCGAGTCGGTCCATCGGAAAGCCAGAACTCCATAGGGGTCATGTTAAGTACCAACACCCCACCGTTAGGCCCTGGCCCTTCTCAGGGCCCTCTGGCCAACCCAGGACTTCTCAGAACCTACACCAATGGGATTTTCAGAGGGCCCCAGACACCCTGAACCCTGGACCCCTGCTCCACAGGGACCAGACCACTTCCCCGGGAATGCCGGTAACTCCCCAGATACAAACTTCGGGCCTTACCAAGACAGCCAGACCCTCCCTCGGGATGAATATCAAGATGACCCACAGGGACCCAGAAACCCCACATCAAGGGACCCATTCGATAGAGGTCTGTGCCCCACCACCCCTACACTCCCCACAGTATCAACCGGGGAGGAGGAACCACAACTGGCAAGGCAAGAGAGACTTGAAATTTCTCGGTCAACCACCCACCCTGAAAGAAAAAAGAAGACACAGAGGCCAGGTCTCAAAACCTCCATGGTATGGAACCACTCCAGAACAACGCTCTCCCAATTAGAGCTACAGGTGCTGCAAAAAGGCCTCACTTTCATCCCTCAGGGTCGGTCCAGTCTCCCAAAAACGATAATAGACCTACGACTCTTCACGAGGAAACTTCAGCTAAAGCTATATTTCTACCAACATGGTAAAAAGGACCAGCCTCAGGACCACCAGACTGTTCTGACTATTAAATTAAAAGAAACAAGCAACTTCTGCCCCCCTCCCAACCCAGTCATACAAGCTTTTCAGGACAAGTGTGAACTTGAGATCAGGTCTCTCTTATGCAAACGGAGGAAGAAAAGGATTTTTAACACCAACAAGGAAGACTTTGCAGCCCTCAGACAACTCAGCTCAGACCCTTTGAGAAGGGTCATGAAGGCTGACAAGGGTGGGGGGATACTAGTGACAGACACCACCTCCTACAAGGACCACATCTCCCAGGACCTGATGGATTTCTTGACCAACATTCGAAAGCTACAAATGGACTTTTTAGCCCGAGGCTACTCAGAAGGGCTAATCAACAGGATCCTCGACCCCATCATCAGCCAGCGCCAACTTGGCACCCCTAGGGCTCTAACTGACACCAGGATCCAGACCACCCCAAAAACTAGATTCCAGTTCAACTGCATCCTGGACTTCTCTATGGACTACAAAGACATCATCCAGATCGTAATGGACAACTGGCCCATCATCACAAATAACAGGTCTTTTGGCCACATTTTTCCAGAGAAACCCTCCTTCACAGCTAGAAAAGGGAGAAGCATTAGGGACTTTCTGGAACACCCCTGCCAAGTTAAACTTGACAACCCTGGTACCTTTGCCTGCAGTGAGCCTCCCTGCCACTACTGTAGACACATGAGCGGTGCCGCAGACTTTTACTGCCCCAATGGCAGGAGACACTACACACCTAAAGTCAGAGGCGACTGCAATGTCACAGGCATGATTAACAGGGCAGCGTGCACCAAATGCAACACTTTCTATGTGGGCAAGACAGTCAACTCCCTTAAAATGAGGATAGCAAATCACCTGCATGACTTAAAATACTTGAAAGTGACAAACCAGCTGGCAGTGCATGCTCTCAGGAACCTAGGACATAATACATTCAAATTTCATGTTTTTGAACATATCCCTAAATCCCCACTAGGCAGGAACCACAATTCACTGCTTCTGAAGAGAGAACTCGAGTGGCAAATACGTTTGCAGGCAAGGAAAAGACCAGGCCTTAACTATGCGGAATCTTTGACCCCAGTCTTGTATCTCAGAAAGATACAACACCGTATACCACAACCTCTACACCTGGACCTTTAACAGATTTACCAACAAAATGTTACCTTTCATGCGACAGCCAGTTTTGATCTCTCCAGTCTGCCTCCAGCTCATGGTCTGATACTTCCCCTGGCAAATTCGGACTCATTTGTTTTTGGTCAATGGTTCATCTATATATATGTTTTTGTCTTTCATGTTTTCTAAAATGGTTCAGTATTATTTTTTTCGTGTCTTTCTAGCTTTTCAGGTTACATATCAGTGCCTTTTTAAGATTATTTTTTTAATTAATAGCCCTCATTCAGTTCCATATCTTAATACATTTGTTTCTATTGATATCCATTATTTAAGAATTTTTCACTATTTTGTTTCTCTTTTTAGTTTCTGTATCTTATTTTTTGGATATCTAGCCTGGTTCTTATTTTTTGGTCTTATTTTTTGGTTTTCTAGCCTGTTTCTTATTTTACATACATGTTATTTTACATACATGCTATTTCTCTAGTACGCTCAGCTTTGCTTATTATGCTGTTTTAGGACATCCACCATCCTGAAGAAGATTTCGAAAAGTCTAGCCTAACAATGTATTTTACCAGCAAGGGTTGATTTTTTTCCAGCAAGACTATTTTTAGTTAACTATATTTTTTTAGCTAATTTTTGCTAATCTCAGAACTTCACTATTGTAGGTTTAGAGTGATTCTACTAACCACGTATGAGCTGGCTCAGGGTATCTAACCTATCAGATTGTAAGGTATGATGTCAAGTTGGCGTCCCCAATCACAAAAAAGGTTTTTTCACCCACACTTGATTGGCTCCCGCTGACATACCCCCAGGTAATCTTATAAGAGGAAATCCTCAGGATCACTCTTTCCATTAAGGAACTATGTTTCGATGGTGATTGTACTTCTGGTACTTTTTACTTCAATAAAGTACGAGCTTCTAGAATCTGAACTTCGACTATGTTGATTTTTTGCCACCACGGCGAGCAGAGCTCCTTAGCCGAGCCACGTTTACATTGTTTTGCCTGTTTTTTCTGTGTGTTTCATCTTTGGTTTCTAGCTGTCACACTAGCGGTTCCTCTCAGCAGGTGACCTGACCAGCCAGAACTACGACCTATATACGAAGCCTTTCTAAAGGCTTTACAAGCCTTCGACCACAAGCACTCAGGTATGCACAGCCTTTTTCTAGGCTTTACTGGTAGCCCAGCTTCTGCACCGACATCCCACCGTACCTTTATTAAGGCAGCCTACCTGGTCATCCATTTATTCTTGGCTTCCTTAGGGTATTTTATTCGTGGACATTTTTCCTCCTCTGCATAGGAGCTTGAATAACCAGGTCCCACAGACAATCATTTTCCTGCTTAGTATCATACTAAGATATCCAGTCATGTGCAGCACAGTTTAAATAGTAGGGTATTTCATTAGTATCATACCAAGATATCCAGTCACGTGCAGCACAGTTAAAATAGTAGGGTATTTCATTAGTATCACACTATGATATCCAGTCATGTGCAGCGCAGCTTAGATAGTAGGGTATTTGATTAGTATCATACTATGATATCCAGTCACGTGCAGCACAGTTTAAATAGTAGGGTATTTCATTAGTATCATACTAGGATATCCAGTCACGTGCAACACAGTTTAAATAGTAGGATATTTCACTAGTATCATACTATGATAGCCAGTCACGTGCAGTCCAGTTTAAATAGTAGGGTATTTCATTAGTATCATACTAGTATATCCAGTCACATGCAGCACAGTTTAAATAGTAGGGCATTTCATTAGCATCATACTATGAGATCCATTCACATGCAGTGCAATTTAAAAAGTAAGGTAGTTCATTAGTATCATACTATGAGATCAAGTCACATGCAGCTCAGTTTAAATGGTAGGGTATTTCATTAGTATCATACTATGATATCCAGTCACGTGCAGTGGAGTTTCAATAGTAGGGTAATTCATTAGTATCATACTAAGATATCCAGTCACGTGCAGCGCAGTTTAAATAGTAGGGTATTTCATTAGTATCATACTAAGATATCCAGTCACGTGCAGTGGACTTTGAATAGTAGGGTATTTGATTAGTATCATACTATGATATCCAGTCATGTGCACTGGAGTTTAAATAGTAGGGCATTTCATTAGTATCACACTATGATATCCACTCACATGCAGCTCAGTTTAAATAGTAGGGCATTTCATCAGTATCACACTATGATATCCAGTCACATGCAGCGCAGTTTAAATAGTAGGGTATTTCATTAGTCCAGTCATGTGCAGCGCAGTTTAAATAGTAGGATATTTCACTAGTATCATACTATGATATCCAGTCACGTGCAGCGCAGTTTAAATAGTAGGGTATTCCATTAGTATCATACTATTATATCCAGTCACATGCAGCTCAGTTTAAATAGTAGGGTATTAAATTAGTATCATACTATTAGATCCAGTCACGTGCAGCGCACTTTAAATAGTAGGGTACTTTATTAGTATAATACTATGATATCCAGTCACGTGCAGTACAGTTTAAATATTAGAGTATTTCATTAGTATCATGCTATGATATCCTGTCATGTGCAGCGCAGTTTAAATGGTAGGGTATTTCATTAGCATCATACTATGATATCCAGTCACGTGCAGCGCAGTCTAAATAGTAGAGTATTTCTTTAGTATCATACTATGGGATCCAGTCATGTGCAGCACAGTTTAAGTAATAGGGCATTTTATTAGTATCATACTATGATATCCAGTCACGTGCAGCGGCAGTTTAAATAGTAGGATATTTCATTAGTATCATACTATGATATCCAGTCACGTACAGCACAGTTTAAATAGTAGGATATTTCATTAGTATCATACTATGATATCCAGTCATGTGCAGTGCAGTTTAAACATAGGATATTTCATTAGTATCATACTATGAGATCCAGTCACGTGCAGCACAGTTTAAATAGCAGGGTATTTTATTGGTATGATACTATGAGATCCAGTCACTTGCAGCACAGTTTATATAGTAGGGTATTTCATTAGTATCATACTATGATATCCAGTCACGTGCAGCATAGTTTAAATAGTAGGGTATTTCATTAGTATCATACTATGATATCCAGTCACATGCAGCTCAGTTTAAATAGTAGGGCATTTCATCAGTATCACACTATGATATCCAGTCATATGCAGCTCAGTTTAAATAGTAGGGCATTTCATCAGTATCACACTATGATGTCCAGTCACATGCAGCGCAGTTTAAATAGTAGGGTATTTCACTAGTATCATACTATGATACCCAGTCACGTGCAGTACAGTTTAAATAGTAGGGTATTTGATTAGTATCATACTATGATATCCAGTCATGTGCACTGGAGTTTAAATAGTAGGGCATTTCATTAGTATCACACTATGATATCCAATCACATGCAGCTCAGTTTAAATAGTAGGGCATTTCATCAGTATCACACTATGATATCCAGTCACATGCAGCGCAGTTTAAATAGTAGGGTATTTCATTAGTCCAGTCATGTGCAGCGCAGTTTAAATAGTAGGATATTTCACTAGTATCATACTATGATATCCAGTCACGTGCAGCGCAGTTTAAATAGTAGGGTATTCCATTAGTATCATACTATGAGATCCAGTCACGTGCAGCTCAGTTTAAATAGTAGGGTATTAAATTAGTATCATACTATTAGATCCAGTCACGTGCAGCGCACTTTAAATAGTAGGGTACTTTATTAGTATAATACTATGATATCCAGTCACGTGCAGTACAGTTTAAATATTAGAGTATTTCATTAGTATCATGCTATGATATCCTGTCATGTGCAGCGCAGTTTAAATGGTAGGGTATTTCATTAGCATCATACTATGATATCCAGTCACGTGCAGCGCAGTCTAAATAGTAGAGTATTTCTTTAGTATCATACTATGGGACCCAGTCATGTGCAGCACAGTTTAAGTAATAGAGCATTTTATTAGTATCATACTATGATATCCAGTCACGTGCAGCGGCAGTTTAAATAGTAGGATATTTCATTAGTATCATACTATGATATCCAGTCACGTACAGCACAGTTTAAATAGTAGGATATTTCATTAGTATCATACTATGATATCCAGTCATGTGCAGTGCAGTTTAAACATAGGATATTTCATTAGTATCATACTATGAGATCCAGTCACGTGCAACACAGTTTAAATAGCAGGGTATTTTATTGGTATGATACTATGAGATCCAGTCACTTGCAGCACAGTTTATATAGTAGGGTATTTCATTAGTATCATACTATGATATCCAGTCACGTGCAGCATAGTTTAAATAGTAGGGTATTTCATTAGTATCATACTATGATATCCAGTCACATGCAGCTCAGTTTAAATAGTAGGGCATTTCATCAGTATCACACTATGATATCCAGTCATATGCAGCTCAGTTTAAATAGTAGGGCATTTCATCAGTATCACACTATGATATCCAGTCACATGCAGCGCAGTTTAAATAGTAGGGTATTTCATTAGTCCAGTCATGTGCAGCGCAGTTTAAATAGTAGGGTATTCCATTAGTATCATACTATTATATCCAGTCACATGCAGCACAGTTTAAATAGTAGGGTATTTCATTAGCATCATACTATGAGATCCAGTCACATGCAGCAAAGTTTAAATAGTAAAGTATTTCATTAGTATCATACTATGAGATCCAGTCACGTGCAGCTCAGTTTAAATAGTAGGGTATTAAATTAGTATCATACTATTAGATCCAGTCACGTGCAGCGCACTTTAAATAGTAGGGTACTTTATTAGTATAATACTATGATATCCAGTCACGTGCAGTATAGTTTAAATATTAGAGTATTTCATTAGTATCATGCTATGATATCCTGTCATGTGCAGCGCAGTTTAAATGGTAGGGTATTTCATTAGCATCATACTATGATATCCAGTCAATGCGCAGCAGTCTAAATAGTAGAGTATTTCTTTAGTATCATACTATGGGACCCAGTCATGTGCAGCACAGTTTAAGTAATAGGGCATTTTATTAGTATCATACTATGATATTCAGTCACGTGCAGTGGCAGTTTAAATAGTAGGATATTTCATTAGTATCATACTATGATATCCAGTCACGTACAGCACAGTTTAAATAGTAGGATATTTCATTAGTATCATACTATGATATCCAGTCATGTGCAGTGCAGTTTAAACATAGGATATTTCATTAGGATCATACTATGAGATCCAGTCACGTGCAGCACAGTTTAAATAGCAGGGTATTTTATTGGTATGATACGATGAGATCCAGTCACTTGCAGCACAGTTTATATAGTAGGGTATTTCATTAGTATCATACTATGATATCCAGTCATGTGCAGAGCAGTTTAAATAGTAGGGTGTTTCATTAGTATCATACTACGAGATACAGTCACTTGCAGCACAGTTTAAATAGTAAGGTATTTCATAGTGTCATACTATGATATCCAGTCATGTGCAGTGCAGTTTAAATAATAGGGTATTTCATTTGTATCATACTATGATATCCAGTCACGTGCAGCGCAGTTTAAATAGTAGGGTATTTCACTAGTATCATACTATGATATCCAGTCATGAGCAGCACAGTTTAAATAATATGGTATTTCATTAGTATCATACTATGATATCCAGTCACATGCAGAGCAGTTTAAATAGTAGGGGATTTCATTAGTATCATACTATGATATCCAGTCACATGCAGCTCAGTTTAAATAGTATGGTATTACATTAGTATCATACTATGATATCCAGTCACGTGCAGCGCAGTTTAAATAGTAAGGTAATTCATTAGTATCATACTAGGATATCCAGTCGCGTGCAGCACAGTTTGAATATAAGGTATTTCATTAGTATCATACTAGGATATCCAGTCCCGAGCAGAGCAGTTTAAATAGTAGGGAATTTCATTAGCATCACACTACAATATCCAGTCACATGCAGTGCAGTTTAAATAGTAGGGTATTTCATTAGTATCATACTATGATATCCAGTCACATGCAGTGGAGTTTAAATAGTAGGGAATTTCATTAGTATCATACCGTGCAGCGCAGTTTAAATAGTAGGGTAGTTCATTAGTATGATACTATGAGTTCCAGTCATGTGCAGCGCAGTTTAAATAATAGGGTATTTCATTAGTATGATACTAGGATATCCAGTTACGTGCAGAGCAGTTTAAGTAGTAAGGTATTTCAATAGTATCATACTATGATATCCAGTCACATGCAGTGCAGTTTAAATAGTAGGGTATTTCATTAGTATCATACTATGATATCCAGTCACGTGCAGCACAGTTTAAATATAAGGTATTTCGTTAGTATCATACTAGGATATCCAGTCCCATGCAGAGCAGTTTAAATAGTAGGGAATTTCATTAGTATCACACTACAATATCCAGTCGCATGCAGTGCAGTTTAAACAGTAGGGTATTTCATTAGTATCATACTATGATATCCAGTTACATGCGAGCAGTTTAAATAGTAGGGTATTTCAATAGTATCATACTATGATATCCAGTCACTTGCAGTGGAGTTTAAATAGTAGGGTATTTCATTAGTATCATACTATGATATGCAGTCACATGCAGTGGAGTTTAAATAGTAGGGAATTTCATTAGTATCATACTATGATATCCAGTCACGTGCAGCGCAGTTTAAATTGTAGGGTATTTCATTAGTATCATACTATGAGTTCCAGTCACGTGCAGTGCAGTTTAAATAATAGGGTATTTCATTAGTATGATATTATGATATCCAGTTATGTGCAGAGCAGTTTAAGTAGTAAGGTATTTCAATAGTATCATACTATGATATCCAGTCACATGCAGCGCAGTTTAAATAGTAGGGTATTTCATTATTATCATACTATGATATCCAGTCATGTGCAGCGCAGTTTAAATAGTAGGGTATTTCATTAGTATCATACTATGATATCCAGTCATGTACAGCACAGTAGGGTCTTTGATTAGTATCACGCTATGAGATCTGGTCACGTGAAGTGCAGTTTAAATAGTAAGGTATTTCATTAGTATCATACTATGGGATCCAATCACGTGCAGTGCAGTTTAAGTAGTGGGGTATTTCATTGGTATCATATTATGATGTCCAGTCACATGCAGCGCAGTTTAAATAGTAGAGTATTTCATTAGTATGATACTATGATATCCAGTCACGTGCAGTGCAGTTTAAATAGTAGAGTATTTCATTAGCATCATACTATGATATCCAGTCACCTGCAGCGCAGTTTAAATAGTAGGGTATTCATTAATAACATACTATGATATCCAGTCACATGCAACGCAGTTTAAATAGTAGGGCATTTCATTAGTATCATACTATGAGATTCAGTCACGTACAGCGCAGTTTAAATATTAGAGTATTTCATTAGTATCATACTATGATATCCAGTCACGTGCAGCACAGTTTAAATGGTAGGGTATTTCATTAGCATCATACTATGATATCCAGTCACGTGCAGCGCAGTCTAAATAGTAGAGTATTTCATTAGTATCGTACTATGGGACCCAGTCATGTGCAGCACAGTTTAAGTAATAGGGTATTTCATTAGTATCATACTATGATATCCAGTCAAGTGCAGCACAGTTTAAATAGCAGGATATTTCATTAGTATCATACTATGATATCCAGTCACATGCAATGAAGTTTAAATAGTAGGGTATTTCATTAGTATCATACTATGATATCCAGTCACATACAACACAATTTAAATAGTAGGGTATTTCATTAGTATCATACTATGATATCCAGTCATGTGCAGTGCAGTTTAAATAGTAGAACATTTCATTAGTATCATACTATTATATCCAGTCACATGCAGTGCAGTTTAAACATAGGGTATTTCATTAGTATCGTACTATGAGATCCAGTCACGTGTAGCACAGTTTAAATAGTAGGGTATTTTATTGGTATGATACTATGAGATCCAGTCACTTGCAGCACAGTTTAAATAGTAGGGTATTTCATTAGTATCATACTATGATATCAGGTCACGTGCAGTGCAGTTTAAATAGTAGGGTGTTTCATTAGTATCATACTATGAGATACAGTCACTTGCAGCACAGTTTAAATAGTAAGGTATTTCATTAGTGTCATACTATGATATCCAGTCATGTGCAGCACAGTTTAAATAATAGGGTATTTCATTAGTATCATACTATGATATCCAGTCACGTGCAGGGCAGTTTAAATAGTAGGGTATTTCATTAGTATCATACTATGATATCCAGTCACGTGCAGCACAGTTTAAATAGTATGGTATTTCATTAGTATCATACTATGATATCCAGTCACATGCAGAGCAGTTTAAATAGTAGGGTATTTCATTAGTATCATACTATGATATCCAGTCACATGGAGCTCAGTTTAAATAGTATGGTATTACATTAGTATCATACTGTGATATCCAGTCACATGCAGCGCAGTTTAAATAGTAAGGTAATTCATTAGTATCATACTAGGATATCCAGTCACGTGCAGTGCAGTTTAAATAGCAGGGTATTTCATTAGTATCATACTATGATATTCAGTCACGTGCAGTGGAGTTTAAAGAGTAGGGAATTTCATTAGTATCATACTATGATATCCAGTCACGTGCAGCGCAGATTAAATAATAGGGTATTTCATTAGTATCATTCTATGATATCCAGTTACGTGCAGAGCAGTTTAAATAGTAAGGTATTTCAATAGTATCATACTATGATATCCAGTCACATGCAGCGCAGTCTAAATAGTAAGGTATTTCATTATTATCATACTATGATATCCAGTCACGTGCAGCGCAGTTTAAATGGTAGGGTATTTCATTAGTATTATACTATGATATCCAGTCATGTGCAGTGCAGTTTAAATAGTAGGGCATGGCATCGGTATCGTACAACGATATCCAGCCAAGTGCAGCGCAGTTTAAATAGTAGGGTATTTCATTGGTATCATACTATGATATCCAGTCACATGCAGCACGGTTTAAATATAAGGTATTTCATTAGTATCATACTAGGATATCCAGTCACGTGCACAGCAGTTTAAATAGTAGGGAATATCATTAGTATCACACTATGATATCCAGTCACATGCAGTGCAGTTTAAATAGTAGGGTATTTCATTAGTATCATACTATGATATCCAGTTACATGCAGAGCAGTTTAAATAGTAGGGTATTTCAATAGTATCATACTATGATATCCAGTCACGTGCAGTGGAGTTTAAATAGTAGGGTATTTCATTAGTATCATACTATGATATTCAGTCACGTGCAGTGGAGTTTAAATAGTAGAGAATTTCATTAGTATCATACTATGATATCCAGTCATGTGCAGCGCAGTTTAAATAGTAGGGTATTTCATTCGCACCATACTATGAGTTCCAGTCACGTGCAGCGCAGTTTAAATAATAGGGTATTTCATTAGTATCATACTATGATATCCAGTTACGTGCAGAGCAGTTTAAATAGTAAGGTATTTCAATAGTATCATACTATGATAGCCAGTCACATGCAGCGCAATTTAAATAGTAGGGTATTTCATTAGTATCATACTATGATATCCAGTCACATGCAGCGCAGTTTATATAGTAGGGTATTTCATCATTATCATACTATGATATCCAGTCATGTGCAGCGCAGTTTAAAAAGTAGGGTATTTTATTAGTATCATACTATGATATCCAGTCATGTGCAGCACAGTAGGGTCATTGATTAGTATCACACTATGAGATCCGGTCACATGAAGCGCAGTTTAAATAGTAAGGTATTTCATTAGTATCATACTATGGGATCCAATCACGTGCAGTGCAGTTTAAGTAGTGGGGTATTTCATTGGTATCATGTTATGATATCCAGTCACATGCAGCTCAGTTTAAATAGTAGAGTATTTCATTAGTATGATACTATGATATCCAGTCACGTGCAGTGCAGTTTAAATGGTAGAGTATTTCATTAGCATCATACTATGATATCCAGTCACGTGCAGCGCAGTTTAAACAGTACGGTATTTCATTAATAACATACTATGATATCCAGTCACATGCAACGCATTTTAAATAGTAGGCCATTTCATTAGTATCATACTATGATATCCAGTCATGTACAGCACAGTTTAAATAGTAGGATATTTCATTAGTATCATACTATGATATACAGTCATGTGCAGTGCAGTTTAAATATTAGGATATTTCATTAGTATCATACTATGATATCCAGTCACATGCAGCGCAGTTTAAGTAGTTGGGCATTTCATTAGTATCATACTATGATGTCCAGTCATGTGCAGCGCAGTTTAAATAGTAGGGTATTTTATTAGTATCACACTATGATATCCAGTCATGTGCAGCACAGTAGGGTCTTTGATTAGTATCACACTATGAGATCTGGTCACATGAAGCGCAGTTTAAATAGTAAGGTATTTCATGAGTATCATACTATGGGATCCAATCACGTGCAGTGCAGTTTAAGTAGCGGTGTATTTCATTGGTATCATATTATGATATCCAGTCACATGCAGCACAGTTTAAATAGTAGAGTATTTCATTAGCATGATACTATGATATCCAGTCACGTGCAGTGCAGTTTAAATGGTAGAGTATTTCATTAGCATCATACTATGATATCCAGTCACATGCAGTGCAGTTTAAATAGTAGGGTATTTCATTAATAACATACTATGATGTCCAGTCACATGCAACGCAGTTTAAAGAGTAGGATATTTCATTAGTATCATACTATGATATCCAGTCATGTGCGTGCAGTTTAAATAGTAGGATATTTCATTAGTAACATACTATAATATCCAGTCACGTGCAGCGCAGTTTAAGTAGTAGGGTATTTCATTAGTATCATACTATGATGTCCAGTCACGTGCAGCGCAGTTTAAATAGTAGGGTATTTCATTAGTATCATACTATGATATCCAGTCATGTGCAGCTCAGTTTAAATAGTAGGGTATTTCATTAGAATCATACTATGATATCCAGTCATGTGCAGTGCAGTTTAAATAGTAGAGCATTTCATTAGTATCAAACTATTATATCCAGTCACATACAGTGCAGTTTAAACATAGGGTATTTCATTAGTATCGTACTATGAGATCCAGTCACGTGCAGCACAGTTTAAATAGTAGGGTATTTTATTGGTATCATACTATGAGATCCTGTCACTTGCAGCACAGTTTAAATAGTAGGGTATTTCATTAGTATCATACTATGATATCCAGCCACGTGCAGTGCAGTTTAAATAGTAGGGTGTTTCATTAGTATCATACTGTGAGATACAGTCACTTGCAGCACAGTTTAAATAGTAAGGTATTTCATTAGTGTCATACTATGATATCCAGTCATGTGCAGCGCAGTTTAAATAATAGGGTATTTCATTAGTATCATACTATGTTAGACAGTCAGATGCAGCGCAGTTTAAATAGTAGGGTATTTCATTAGTATCATACTATGATATCCAGTCACGTGCAGCGCAGTTTAAATACTATGGTATTTCATTAGTATCATACTATGATATCAAGTCACATGCAGAGCAGTTTGTATAGTAGGGTATTTCATTAGTATCATACTATGATATCCAGTCACATGCAGCTCAGTTTAAATAGTACGGTATTACATTAGTATCATACTATGATATCCAGTCACGTGCAGCGCAGTTTAAATAGTAAGGTAATTCATTAGTATCATACTAGGATATCCAGTCATGTGCAGCACAGTTTAAATAGCAGGGTATTTCATTAGTACCATACTATGAGTTCCAGTCACGTGCAGCACAGTTTAAATAATAGGGTATTTCATTAGTATCATACTATGATATCCAGTTACATGCAGAGCAGTTTAAATAGTAAGGTATTTCAATGGTATCATACTATGATATCCAGTCACGTGCAGCGCAGTCTTAATAGTAGGGTATTTCATTATTATCATACTATGATACCCAGTCAAGTGCAGCGCAGTTTAAATGGTAGGGTATTTCATTAGTATCATACTATGATATCCAGTCACGTGCAGCACAGTTTAAATATAAGGTATTTCATTAGTATCATACTAGGATATCCTGTCATGTGCAGAGCAGTTTAAATAGTAGGGTATTTCATTAGTATCATACTATGATATCCAGTCACATGAAGTGCAGTTTAAATAGTAGGGTATTTCATTAGCATCATACTATGATATCCAGTTACGTGCAGAGCAATATAAATAGTAGGGTATTTCAAAAGTATCATACTATGATATCCAGTCACATGCAGTGGAGTTTAAATAGTAGGGTATTTCATTAGTATCATACTATGATATCCAGTCACATGAAGCGCAGTTTAAATAGTAAGGTATATCAGTAGTATCACACTATGATATTCAGTCATGTGCAACGCAGTTTAAATAGTATAGTATGTCATTAGTATCATACTATGAGACCCAGACACGTGCAGCGCAGTTTAAATATTAGGGTATTTAATTAGTAGCATACTATGATATCCAGTCACATGCAGCATAGTTTAAATAGTAGGGTATTTCATTAGTATCATACTATGATATCCAGTCAAGTACCACGCAGTTTAAATAACAGGGTATTTCATTAGTATCATAATATAATATTCAGTCACATGCAGCACAGTTTAAATAGTAGGGTATTTCATTAGTGTCATACTATGATATCCAGTCACATGCAGCACATTTTAAATAGTAGGGTAATTCATTAGTATCAAACTAACATATCCAGTCATGTGCAGAGCAGCTTAATAGTAGGGTATTTCATTAATATCATACTATGATATCCAGCCACATGCAGCACAGTTTAAATAGTATGGTATTTAATTAGTATCATACTATGAGATCCAGTCACTTGCAGTGCAGTTTAAATAGTAGGGTATTTCATTAGTATCATACTATGAGACCCAGTCAATTGCAGTGCAGTTTAAATAGTAGGGTATTTCATTAGTATCATTCTATGAGATCCACTCACGTGCAGCGCAGTTTAAATAATTGAGTATTTCATTAGTATCATACCATGATATCCAGTCACATGCAGAGCAGTTTAAATAGTAGGGACGTTAATGAGTATTGTACTATTATATCGATTCACATGCAGCGCCGTTTAAATAGTAGGGTATTTCATTAGCATCATACTATGATATCCAACCACATGCAGTGCAGTTTAAATAGTAGGGTATTTCATTAGTATCATACTGTGATATCCAGTCACGTACAGCGCAGTTTAAATACTGGGGCATTTCATTAGTATCATACTGTGATATCCAGTCACGTGCAGCGCAGTTTAAAATAGTAGGGTATTTCATTAGTATCATACTATGGGATCCAGTCAAGTGCAGCGCAGTTTAAGTAGTAAGGTATTTCCTTAGTATCATACTATGATATCCAGTCACTTGCAGCGCAGTTTAAATAGTAGGGTATTTCACTAGTATCATACTATGATACCCAGTCACGTGCAGTACAGTTTAAATAGTAGGGTATTTCATTAGTATCATACTATGATATCCAGTCATGTGCAGCACAGTTTAAATAGTAGGGTATTTCATTAGTATCATACTATGAGTTCCAGTCACATGCAGTGCAATTTAAATAATAAGGTATTTGATCAGTATCATACTATGATATCCAGTTACGTGCAGAGCAGTTTAAATTGTAAGGTATTTCAATAGTATCATACTATGATATCCAGTCACATGCAGCGCAGTTTATATAGTAGGGTATTTCATCATTATCATACTATGATATCCAGTCATGTGCAGCGCAGTTTAAATAGTAGGGTATTTCATTAGTATCATACTATAATATCCAGTCATGTGCAGCACAGTAGGGTCTTTGATTAGTATCACACTATGAGATCTGGTCACATGAAGCGCAGTTTAAATAGTAAGGTATTTCATTAGTATCATACTATGTGATCCAATCATGTGCAGTGCAGTTTAAGTAGTGGGGTATTTCATTGGTATCATATTATGATATCCAGTCACATGCAGCGCAGTTTAAATAGTAGAGTATTTCATTAGTATGATACTATGATAGCCAGTCATGTGCAGTGCAGTTTAAATGGTAGAGTATTTCATTAGCATCATACTATGATACCCAGTCACCTGCAGCACAGTTTAAATAGTAGGGTATTTCATTAATAACATACTATAATATCCAGTCACATGCAACGCAGTTTAAATAGTAGGCCATTTCATTAGCATCATACTATGATATCCAGCCATGTACAGCACAGTTTAAATAGTTGGATATTTCATTAGTATCATACTATGATATCCAGTAATGTGCAGTGCAGTTTAAATAGTAGGATATTTCATTAGTATCATACTATAATATCCAGTCACGTGCAGCGCAGTTTAAGTAGTAGGGTATTTCATTAGTATCATACTATGATGTCCAGTCACGTGCAGCGCAGTTTAAATAGTAGGGTATTTCATTAGTATCATACTATGATATCTAGTCATGTGCAGCTCAGTTTAAATAGTAGGGTATTTCATTAGTATCATACTATGAGATCCAGTCATGTGCAGCGCAGTTTAAATGGTAGGGTATTTCATTAGTATCATACTATGATATCCAGTCACGTGCAGCACAGTTTAAATGGTAGGGTATTTCATTAGCATCATACTATTATATTCAGTCACATGCAGCACAGTTTAAATAGTAGGGCATTTCATTAGTATCATACTATGATATCCAGTCACGTGCAGCGCAGTTTAAATAGTAGGGTATTTCATTAGTATCATACTATGAGTTCCAGTCACGTGCAGCGAAGTTTAAATAATAAGGTATTTCAATAGTATCATACTATGATATCCAGTTACGTGCAGAGCAGTTTAAATAGTAAGGTATTTTAATAGTATCATACTATGATATCCAGTCACGTGCAGCGCAGTTTAAATAGTAGGGTATTTCATTAGTATCATACTATGATATCCAGTCACATGCAGCACAGTTTAAATAGTAGGGTATTTCATTAGTATCATACTATGATATCCAGCCATGTGCAGCACAGTTTAAATAGTAGGGTCTTTGATTAGTATCACATTATAAGATCTGGTCATGTGAAGTGCAGTTTAAATAGTAGGGTATTTCATTAATATCATACTATGATATCCAGTCATGTGCAGTGCAGTTTACATAGTAGGTTATTTCATTAGTATCTTACTATGAGATTCACTCACATGCAGCACAGTTTAAATAGTAGGTCATTTCATTAGAATCATGCTATGATATCCAGGCACATGCAGTGTAGTTTAAATAGTATGGTATTTCATTAGTATCATACTATGATATCCAGTCACGTGCAGCGCAGTTTAAATAGTAGGGTATTTCATTAGTATCATACTATGATATCCAGTCACGTGCAGCACAGTTTAAATATAAGGTATTTCATTAGTATCATACTAGGATATCCTGTCATGTGCAGAGCTGTTTAAATAGTAGGGTATTTCATTAGTATCATACTATGATATCCAGTCACATGCAGTGCAGTTTAAATAGTAGGGTATTTCATTAGCATCATACTATGATATCCAGTTATGTGCAGAGCAATATAAACAGTAGGGTATTTCAAAAGTATCATACTATGATATCCAGTCACATGCAGTGGAGTTTACATAGTAGGGTATTTCATTAGTATCATACTATGATATCCAGTCACATGCAGCGCAGTTTAAATAGTAAGGTATATCAGTAGTATCACACTATGTTATTCAGTCACGTGCAACGCAGTTTAAATAGTATAGTATGTCATTAGTATCATACTATGAGATCCAGACACATGCAGCGCAGTTTAAATATTAGGGTATTTAATTAGTAGCATACTATGATATCCAGTCACATGCAGCATAGTTTAAATAGTAGGGTATTTCATTAGTATCATACTATGATATCCAGTCAAGTACCATGCAGTTTAAATAACAGGGTATTTCATTAGTATCATACTATAATATTCAGTCACATGCAGCACAGTTTAAATAGTAGGGTATTTCATTAGTGTCATACTATGATATCCAGTCATGTGCAGCACAGTTTAAATAGTAGGGTAATTCATTAGTATCATACTATCATATCCAGTCATGTGCAGAGCAGCTTAATAGTAGGGTATTTCATTAATATCATACTATGATATCCAGCCACATGCAGCGCAGTTTAAATAGTAGGGTATTTAATTAGTATCATACTATGAGATCCAGTCACTTGCAGTGCAGTTTAAATAGTAGGGTATTTCATTAGTATCATACTATGAGATCCACTCACGTGCAGCACAGTTTAAATAGTAGGGTGTTTCATTAGTATCATACCATGATATCCAGTCATGTGCAGCGCAGTTTAAATAGTAGGGTATTTCATTAGTATCATACTATGATATCCAGTCACGTACAGCGCAGTTTAAATACTGGGGCATTTCATTAGTATCATACTGTGATATCCAGTCACGTGCAGCGCAGTTTAAATACTAGGGTATTTCATTAGTATCATACTATGGGATCTAGTCAAGTGCAGCGCAGTTTAAGTAGTTGGGTATTTCCTTAGTATCATACTATGATATCCAGTCACTTGCAGTGCAGTTTAAATAGTAGGGTATTTCACTAGTATCATACTATGATACACAGTCACGTGCAGTACAGTTTAAATAGTAGGGTATTTCATTAGTATTATACTATGATATCCAGTCATGTGCAGGGCAGTTTAAATAGTAGGGTGTTTCATTATTATCATACTATGATATCCAGTCATGTGCAGCACAGTTTAAATTCTTGGGCATTTCATTAGTATCATACTATGATATCCAGTCACGTGCAGCATAGTTTATATGGTAGGGCATTTTATTAATAGCATACTATGATATCCACTCACATGCAGCACAGTTTAAATAGTAGGGTATTTCATTAGTATCATACTATGATATCCAGTTACATGCAGAGCAGTTTAAATAGTAAGGTATTTAAATAGTATCATACTCTGATATCCAGTCACATGCAGCGCAGTTTATATAGTAGGGTATTTCATTATTATCATACTATGATATCCAGACACGTGTAGCGCAGTTTAAATAGTAGGGTATTTCATTAGTATCATACTATGATATCCAGTCATGTGCAGCACAGTAGGGTCTTTGATTAGTATCACACTATGAGATCTAGTCACATGAAGCGCAGTTTAAATAGTAAGGTATTTCATTAGTATCATACTATGGGATCCAATCACGTGCAGTGCAGTTTAAGTAGTGGGGTATTTCATTGGTATCATATTATGATATCCAGTCACATGCAGCACAGTTTAAATAGTAGAGTATTTCATTAGTATAATGCTATGATATCCAGTCATGTGCAGTGCAGTTTAAATGGTAGAGTATTTCATTAGCATCATACTATGATATCCAGTCACCTGCAGTGCAGTTTAAATAGTAGGGTATTTCATTAATAACATACTATAATATCCAGTCACATGCAACGCAGTTTAAACTGTAGGCCATTTAATTAGTATCATACTATGATATCCAGCCATGTACAGCACAGTTTAAATAGTAGGATATTTCATTAGTATCATACTATGATATCCAGTAATGTGCAGTGCAGTTTAAATAGTAGGATATTTCATTAGTATCAAACTATGATGTCCAGTCACGTGCAGCGTAGTTTAAATAGTAGGGTATTTCATTAGTATCATACTATGATATCCAGTCATGTGCAGCTCAGTTTAAATAGTAGGGTATTTCATTAGTATCATACTATGAGATCCAGTCATGTGCAGCGCAGTTTAAATGGTAGGGTATTTCATTAGTATCATACATTGATATCCAGTCACGTGCAGCGCAGTTTAAATGGTAGGGTATTTCATTAGCATCATACTATTATATTCAGTCACATGCAGCGCAGTTTAAATAGTAGGATATTTCATTAGCATCATACTATGATATCCAGTTACGTGCAGAGCAATATAAACAGTAGGGTATTTCAATAGTATCATACTATGATATCCAGTCACATGCAGTGGAGTTTAAATAGTAGGGTATTTCATTAGTATCATACTATGATATCCAATCACATGCAGCGCAATTTAAATAGTAGGGTATTTCAGTAGTATCACACTATGATATCCAGTCACGTGCAAAGCAGTTTAAATAGTATAGTATGTCATTAGTATCATGCTATGAGACCCAGACACATGCAGCGCAGTTTAAATACTAGGGTATTTAATTAGTAACATACTATGATATCCAGTCACGTGCATCATAGTTTAAATAGTAGGGTATTTCATTAGTATCATACTATGATATCCAGTCAAGTACCACGCAGTTTAAATAACAGGGTATTTCATTAGTATCATTCTATAATATTCAGTCACATGCAGCACAGTTTAAATAGTAGGGTATTTCATTAGTGTCATACTATGATATCCAGTCACGTGCAGCACAGTTTAAATAGTAGGGTAATTCATTAGTATCAAATTATCATATCCAGTCATGTGCAGAGCAGCTTAATAGTAGGGTATTTCATTAATATCATACTATAATATCCAGCAACATGCAGCACAGTTTAAATACTAGGATATTTAATTAGTATCATACTATGAGATCCAGTCACTTGCAGTGCAGTTTAAATAGTAGGGTATTTCATTAGTATCATACTATGAGACCACTCACGTGCAGCGCAGTTTAAATAGTAGGGTATTTCATTAGTATCATACCATGATATCCAGTCACGTGCAGCGCAGTTTAAATAGTAAGGTATTTCCTTAGTATCATACTATGATATCCAGTCACATGCAGAGCAGTTTAAATAGTAGGGAATTTAATTAGTATTGTACTATTATATCCATTCACATGCAGCGCCATTTAAATAGTAGGGTATTTCATTAGCATCATACTATGATATCCAACCACATGCAGTGCAGTTTAAATAGTAGGGTATTTCATTAGTATCATACTGTGATATCCAGTCACGTACAGTGTAGTTTAAATACTGGGGCATTTCATTAGTATCATACTGTGATATCCAGTCACATGCACTGCAGTTTAAATAGTAGGGTATTTCATTAGTATCATACTATGGGATCCAGTCAAGTGCAGCGCAGTTTAAGTAGTTGGGTATTTCCTTAGTATCATACTATGATATCCAGTCACTTGCAGTGCAGTTTAAATAGTAGGGTATTTCACTAGTATCATACTATGATACACAGTCACGTGCAGTACAGTTTAAATAGTAGGGTATTTCATTAGTATTATACTATGATATCCAGTCATGTGCAGGGCAGTTTAAATAGTAGGGTGTTTCATTATTATCATACTATGATATCCAGTCACGTGCAGCACAGTTTAAATTCTTGGGCATTTCATTAGTATCATACTATGATATCCAGTCACGTGCAGCATAGTTTATATGGTAGGGCATTTTATTAATATCATACTATGATATCCACTCACATGCAGCACAGTTTAAATAGTAGGGTATTTCATTAGTATCATACTATGATATCCAGTTACGTGCAGAGCAGTTTAAATAGTAAGGTATTTCAATAGTATCATACTATGATATCCAGTCACATGCAGCGCAGTTTATATAGTAGGGTATTTCATTATTATCATACTATGATATCCAGACACGTGTAGCACAGTTTAAATAGTAGGGTATTTCATTAGTATCATACTATGATATCCAGTCATGTGCAGCACAGTAGGGTCTTTGATTAGTATCACACTATGAGATCTAGTCACATGAAGCGCAGTTTAAATAGTAAGGTATTTCATTAGTATCATACTATGGGATCCAATCACGTGCAGTGCAGTTTAAGTAGTGGGGTATTTCATTGGTATCATATTATGATATCCAGTCACATGCAGCACAGTTTAAATAGTAGAGTATTTCATTAGTATAATGCTATGATATCCAGTCACGTGCAGTGCAGTTTAAATGGTAGAGTATTTCATTAGCATCATACTATGATATCCAGTCACCTGCAGTGCAGTTTAAATAGTAGGGTATTTCATTAATAACATACTATAATATCCAGTCACATGCAACGCAGTTTAAATTGTAGGCCATTTAATTAGTATCATACTATGATATCCAGCCATGTACAGCACAGTTTAAATAGTAGGATATTTCATTAGTATCATACTATGATATCCAGTAATGTGCAGTGCAGTTTAAATAGTAGGATATTTCATTAGTATCATACTATGATGTCCAGTCACGTGCAGCGTAGTTTAAATAGTAGGGTATTTCATTAGTATCATACTATGATATCCAGTCATGTGCAGCTCAGTTTAAATAGTAGGGTATTTCATTAGTATCATACTATGAGATCCAGTCATGCGCAGCGCAGTTTAAATGGTAGGGTATTTCCTTAGTATCATACTATGATATCCAGTCACGTGCAGCGCAGTTTAAATGGTAGGGTATTTCATTAGCATCATACTATTATATTCAGTCACATGCAGCACAGTTTAAATAGTAGGGCATTTCATTAGTATCATACTATGATATCCAGTCATGTGCAGCACAGTTTAAATAGTAGGGTATTTCATTAGTATCATACTATGGGTTCCAGTCATGTGCAGCGAAGTTTAAATAATAGGGTATTTCAATAGTATCATACTATGATATCCAGTTACATGCAGAGCAGTTTAAATAGTAAGGTATTTCAATAGTATCATACTATGATATCCAGTCACGTGCAGCGCAGTTTAAATAGTAGGGTATTTCATAAGTATCATACTATGATATCCAGTCACATGCAGCGCAGTTTAAATAGTAGGGTATTTCATTAGTATCATACTATGATATCCAGCCATGTGCAGCACAGTTTAAATAGTAGGGTCTTTGATTAGTATCACACTATAAGATCTGGTCATGTGAAGTGCAGTTTAAATAGTAGGGTATTTCATTAGTATCATACTATGATATCCAGTCATGTGCAGTGCAGTTTAAATAGTAGGATGTTTCATTAGTATCATACTATGAGATTCACTCACATGCAGCACAGTTTAAATAGTAGGGCATTTCATTAGTATCATGCTATGATATCCAGGCACATGCAGTACAGTTTAAATAGTATGGTATTTCATTAGTATCATACTATGATATCCAGTCACGTGCAGTGCAGTTTAAATAGTCGGGTATTTCATTAGTATCATACTATGATATCCAGTCACGGGCAGCACAGTTTAAATATAAGGTATTTTATTAGTATCGTACTAGGATATCCAGTCACATGCAGAGCAGTTTAAATAGTAGGGTATTTCATTAGTATCATACTATGATATCCAGTCACATGCAGTGCAGTTTAAATAGTAGGGTATTTCATTAGCAACATACTATGATATCCAGTTACGTGCAGAGCAATATAAACAGTAGGGTATTTCAATAGTATCATACTATGATATCCAGTCACATGCAGTGGAGTTTAAATAGTAGGGTATTTCATTAGTATCATACTATGATATCCAGTCACATGCAGCGCAGTTTAAATAGTAGGGTATTTCAGTAGTATCACACTATGATATCCAGTCACGTGCAACGCAGTTTAAATAGTATAGTGTGTCATTAGTATCATACTATGAGACCCAGACACGTGCAGCGCAGTTTAAATATTAGGGTATTTAATTAGTAGCATACTATGATATCCAGTCACATGCAGCATAGTTTAAATAGTAGGGTATTTCATTAGTATCATACTATGATATCCAGTCACATGCAGCGCAGTTTAAATAGTAAAGTATTTCATTAGTATCATACTATGATATCCAGCCATGTGCAGCACAGTTTAAATAGTAGGGTCTTTGATTAGTATCACACTATAAGATCTGGTCATGTGAAGTGCAGTTTAAATAGTAGGGTATTTCATTAGTATCATACTATGATATCCAGTCATGTTCAGTGCAGTTTAAATAGTAGGATGTTTCATTAGTATCATACTATGAGATTCACTCACATGCAGCACAGTTTAAATAGTAGGGCATTTCATTAGTATCATGCTATGATATCCAGGCACATGCAGTGCAGTTTAAATAGTATGGTATTTCATTAGTATCATACTATGATATCCAGTCGTGTGCAGCGCAGTTTAAATAGTCAGGTATTTCATTAGTATCATACTATGATATCCAGTCACGTGCAGCACAGTTTAAATATAAGGTATTTTATTAGTATCATACTAGGATATCCAGTCACGTGCAGAGCAGTTTAAATAGTAGGGTATTTCATTAGTATCATACTATGATATCCAGTCATGTGCAGTGCAGTTTAAATAGTAGGGTATTTCATTAGTATCATACTATGAGATCCAGTCACATGCAGTGCAGTTTAAATAGTAGGGTATTTCATTAGCATCATACTATGATATCCAGTTACGTGCAGAGCAATATAAACAGTAGGGTATTTCAATATTATCATACTATGATATCCAGTCACATGCAGTGGAGTTTAAATAGTAGGATATTTCATTAGTATCATACTATGATATCCAGTCACATGCAGAGCAGTTCAAATAGTAGGGTATTCCAGTAGTATCACACTATGATATCCAGTCACGTGCAACGCAGTTTAAATAGTATAGTGTGTCATTAGTATCATACTATGAGACCCAGACACGTGCAGCGCAGTTTAAATATTAGGGTATTTAATTAGTAGCATACTATGATATCCAGTCACGTGCAGCATAGTTTAAATAGTAGGGTATTTCATTAGTATCATACTATGATATCCAGTCAAGTACCATGCAGTTTAAATAACAGGGTATTTCATTAGTATCATACTATAATATTCAGTCACATGCAGCACAGTTTAAATAGTAGGGTATTTCATTAGTGTCATACTATGATATCCAGTCACGTGCAGCACAGTTTAAATAGTAGGGTAATTCATTAGTATCATACTATCATATCCAGTCATGTGCAGAGCAGCTTAATAGTAGGGTATTTCATTAATATCATACTATGATATCCAGCCACATGCAGCGTAGTTTAAATAGTAGGGTATTTAATTAGTATCATACTAAGAGATCCACTCACGTGCAGCGCAGTTTAAATAGTAGGGTATTTCATTAGTATCATACCATGATATCCAGTCATGTGCAGCGCAGTTTAAATAGTAAGGTATTTCATTAGTATCATACTATGATATCCAGTCACATGCAGAGCAGTTTAAATAGTAGGGAATTTAATTAGTATTGTACTATTATATCCATTCACATGCAGCGCCATTTAAATAGTAGGGTATTTCATTAGTATCGTACTATTATATCCAGTCAAGTGCAGCACAGTTAAAAGAGTAGGGTATTTTATTAGTATCATAATATGATATCCAGTCACGTGCAGCACAGTTTAAATATTTGGGCATTTCCTTAGTATCATACTATGATATCCAGTCACATGCAGCACAGTTTATATGGTAGGGAATTTTATTAATAGCATACTATAATATCCACTCACATGCAGCACAGTTTAAGTAGTAGGATATTTCATTAGTATAATACTATGCTATCCAGTTACGTGCAGAATAGTTTGAATAGTAGGGTATTTCAGTTGTATCATACTATGATATCCAGTCATGTGCACTGAAGTTTAAATAGTAGGGTATTTCATTAGTATCATACTATGATATCCAGTCATGTGCAGTGCAGTTTAAATAGTAGGGTATTTCATTAGTATCATACTATGAGATCCAGTCACGTGCAGTGCAGTTTAAATAGTAGGGTATTTTATTAGTATCATACTATGATATCCAGTCACATGCAGCACAACTGAAATAGTAGGGTATTTCAATAGTATCATACTATGATATCCAGTCATGTGCAGCACAGTTTAAATATAAGGTACTTCATTAGTATCATACTAGGATATCCAGTTACGAGCAGCGCAGTTTAAAAAGTAGGGTATTGCATTAGTATCATACAATGCTATCCAGTCACATGCAGAGCAGTTTAAATAGTAGGGTATTTCATTAGTATAATACTATGAGATCCAGTCATGTGCAGCGCAGTTTAAATGGTAGGGTATTTCATTAGTATCATACTATGATATCCAGTCACGTGCAGCGCAGTTTAAATGGTAGGGTATTTCATTAGTGTCATACTATTATATTCAGTCACATGCAGCACAGTTTAAATAGTAGGGCATTTCATTAGTATCATACTATGATATCGAGTCACGTGCAGTGCAGTTTAAATAGTAGGGTATTTCATTAGTATCATACTATGCGATCCAGTTATGTGCAGCGAAGTTTAAATAATAGGGTATTTCAGTAGTATCATACTATGATATCCAGTTACGTGCAGAGCAGTTTAAATAGTAAGGTATTTCAATAGTATCATACTATGATATCCAGTCACGTGCAGCGCAGTTTAAATAGGGTATTTCATTAGTATCATACTATGATATCCAGTCACATGCAGCGCAGTTTAAATAGTAGGATATTTCATTAGCATCATACTATGATATCCAGTTATGTGCAGAGCAATATAAACAGTAGGGTATTTCAATAGTATCATACTATGATATCCAGTCACATGCAGTGGAGTTTAAATAGTAGGGTATTTCATTAGTATCATACTATGATATCCAGTCACATGCAGCGCAATTTAAATAGTAGGGTATTTCAGTAGTATCACACTATGATATCCAGTCACGTGCAACGCAGTTTAAATAGTATAGTATGTCATTAGTATCATGCTATGAGACCCAGACACATGCAGCGCAGTTTAAATACTAGGGTATTTAATTAGTAACATACTATGATATCCAGTCACGTGCAGCATAGTTTAAATAGTAGGGTATTTCATTAGCATCATACTATGATATCCAGTCAAGTACCATGCAGTTTAAATAACAGGGTATTTCATTAGTATCATTCTATAATATTCAGTCACATGCAGCACAGTTTAAATAGTAGGGTATTTCATTAGTGTCATACTATGATATCCAGTCACGTGCAGCACAGTTTAAATAGTAGGGTAATTCATTAGTGTCAAATTATCATATCCAGTCATGTGCAGAGCAGCTTAATAGTAGGGTATTTCATTAATATCATACTATAATATCCAGCCACATGCAGCACAGTTTAAATACTAGGATATTTAATTAGTATCATACTATGAGATCCAGTCACTTGCAGTGCAGTTTAAATAGTAGGGTATTTCATTAGTATCATACTATGAGACCACTCACGTGCAGCGCAGTTTAAATAGTAGGGTATTTCATTAGTATCATACCATGATATCCAGTCACGTGCAGCGCAGTTTAAATAGTAAGGTATTTCCTTAGTATCATACTATGATATCCAGTCACATGCAGAGCAGTTTAAATAGTAGGGAATTTAATTAGTATTGTACTATTATATCCATTCACATGCAGTGCCATTTAAATAGTAGGGTATTTCATTAGCATCATACTATGATATCCAACCACATGCAGTGCAGTGTAAATAGTAGGGTATTTCATTAGTATCATACTGTGATATCCAGTCACGTACAGCGCAGCTTAAATACTGGGGCATTTCATTAGTATCATACTGTGATATCCAGTCACATGCACCGCAGTTTAAATAGTAGGGTATTTCATTAGTATCATACTATGAGATCCAGTCAAGTGCAGCGCAGTTTAAGTAGTTGGGTATTTCCTTAGTATCATACTATGATATCCAGTCACTTGCAGCGCTGTTTAAATAGTAGGGTATTTCACTAGTATCATACTATGATACCCAGTCACATGCAGCACAGTTTAAATAGTAGGGTATTTCATTAGTATCATACTATGATATCCAGTCATGTGCAGCGCAGTTTAAATAGTAGGGTGTTTCATTAGTATCATACTATGATATCCTGTCACATGCAGCACACTTTAAATTGTTGGGCATTTCATTAGTATCATACTATGATATCCAGTCACGTGCAGAATAGTTTATATGGTAGGGCATTTTATTAATAGCATACTATGATATCCACTCACATGCAGCACAGTTTAAATAGTAGGGTATTTCATTAGTATCATACTATGAGATCCAGTCACGTGCAGTGCAGTTTAAATAGTAGGATATTTCATTAGTATCATACTATGATATCCAGTTACGTGCAGCACAGTTTAAATATAAGGTATTTCATTAGTATCATACTAGGATATCCAGTCACGTGCAGCACAGTTTAAATAGTAGGGTATTTAATTAGTATCATACTATTATATTCAGTCACATGCAGCACAGTTTAAATAGTAGGGTATTTCATTAGTATCATATTATGATATCCAGTCACATGCAGCGCAGTTTATATATAAGGTATTTCATTATTATCATACTAAGATATCCAGTCATGTGCAGCGCAGTTAAATAGTAGGGTATTTCATTAGTATCATCCTATGATATACAGTCACATGCAGCAGTCTTTAAATAGTTGGGTATTTCATTACTATCACACTATTATATCCAGTCACATGCAGCGCAGTTTAAATAGTAGGGTATTTCATTAGTATATACTATGATATCCAGTCACATGCAGCACAGTTTAAATAGTGGAGTATTTCATTAGTATCTTACAATGATATCCAGTCACATGCAGCGCAGTTTAAATAGTAGGGTATTTCATTAGTATAATACTATGCTATCCAGTTACGTGCAGAGTAGTTTGAATAGTAGGGTATTTCAGTTGTATCATACTATGATATCCAGTCATGTGCACTGGAGTTTAAATAGTAGGGTATTTCATTAGTATCACACTATGATATCCAGTCATGTGCAGTGCAGTTTCAATAGCAGGGTATTTCATTAGTATTATACTATGAGACCCAGCCACATGCAGCACAGTTTAAATAGTAGGGTAATTCTTTAGTAGCATACTATGATATCCAGTCACATGCAGCATTGTTTAAATAGTAGGGTATTTCATTAGTATCATACTATGATATCCAGTCAAGTACAGCACAGTTTAAATAGTAGGGTATTTGATTAATATCATATTATGAGATCCAGTCATGTGCAGCGCAGTTTAAATAGTAGGGTAATTCATTAGTGTCATACTATGATATCCAGTCACGTGCAGCACAGTTTAAATAGTAGAGTATTTCATTAGTATCATACTATGATATCCAGTCACATGCAGCACATTTTAAATATTACAGTATTTCATTAGTATCATACTATGATATCCAGTCACGTGCAGCACAGTTTAAATATTAGGGTTTTTCATTAGTATTATACTATGATATCCAGTCACATGCAGCGCAGTTTAAATAGTATTGTATTTCATTAGTGCCACACTATTTTATCCAGTCATGTGCAGCACAGTATAAATAGTAGGGTATTTCATTAGCATCATACTTTGATATCCAGTCACATGCAGCGCAGTTTAAATAGTAGGGTATTTCATTAGTATCATACTATGATATCCAGTAACGTGCAGCACTGTTTAAATAGTAGGTTCTTTGATTATTATCATACTATGAGATCCAGTCATGTGAATCTCAGTTTAAATAGTAGGGCAGTTCATTATTATCTTACTATGCTATCCAGTCATGTGTAGTGCAGTTTAAATAGTATGGTATTTCATTAGTATTATACTATGATATCCAGTCACATGCAGCGCAGTTTGAATAGTAGGGTATTTCATTAATATCATACTATGATATCCAGTCACGTGCAGCGCAGTTTAAATAGTAGGATATTTCATTAATATCATACTATGATATCCAGTCATGTGCAGGATAGTTTAAATAGTAGGGTATTTCATTAGTATCATACTATGAGATCCAGTCACATGCAGCAAAGTTTAAATAGTCACAAACAATGTTCAGTGCCTCACCAAAGTTCAGTCAGATGAAGTAAAATCGAAAATCCAAAAGTCACAAAAGACTGAACACTGCTGGAGTCAAACACCTTCTGTTTATTTAAAACACCAAACACATAAAAGATGAGCGCTTTCGGGCCTCTGCCCTTCATCAGATAAAGCTTCTCACATAGTCCAAACAATTTAAAATACATGTTAACCAATGAAATTCAGTTAAAAATCAATGAAAATCCTGCCTATTTTTAAGGGCGGGTTTCATGGGAATGACTTCATTGAGCCCAGGACTCCTATGTGCCATAAGTTCAACAATCCATTTTGATTCAGCTAGTTCAGTCAGCTGTTTAATGTCACCCCCTCTTTTACTCAATCTCACATTCACTATCACTCTGAATTTAAAACCATGTAAAGGATGGGCTTCCAGGTGTCTAAATAGTGCATTGTGCGTATCCCCATTCCTAATAGAAGAAAGGTGCTGTAGGATCCTGACCTTAAACATACAGTTAGTCTTGCCTACATAAAACTGGTGCAAGAATGACACTCTGCCAAATAAACCACATTAGTGGTTCTGCAGGTGGCTCTCCCTTTCAGATTGAATGTCCTTCCTGTGACGGATGTATAAAGACACTACTTTTGTCTATATGGTTGCAGGCTTTGCAGGACCCACAAGGAAAGTACCCTGTTTGTTTGTGGGTAAACCAGCATTATTGGTCGATCTGGTATCATTGCACAACAGTTCCTTCAAATTTCTATTCCTTTTATAACTAAAACTAGGTTTATCACCAATGATGTTTTCAAACTCATATCACTAGTCAAGATGTTCCAATTCCCTTGAATGAGTTTACATATATCACCAACATTGCTGCCATAAGTCAACATTAGCCTAAAATCTTTATTAACCATTCTTTTGTATCCACCATCTGTGTGGGTCAATGTGTTCCCTAGCCATGGTTTATACCTATCCTTCCTGTGCCTTTTGCTAACATCCACCTTTTATTAACCACCTGTCTATTGTAACCCCTGGTGTAAAAACATTCCTTCAGAGTGTCAACCTCTTGTTCAAACATGTCATCTTCCTTGCTTATTCTGGAAATCCTGGCTACTTGCCCCTGCACTATGTTGGAAAAAATGTGTCGTGGATGCATGCTGTCATAGGAAAGCAGAGTGTTTTTCCAACATTCTTTTCTGTATAAACCAGATGAAAAGCCTTCCTGAGTCAAGCATACCCTGACATCCAGAAAATCAACCTGTGTACATGAACTGTGAACAGTAAATTTCAGAAAAGAGGTGGTGGTATGTAGGTATGATACAAAATCCGCTAAGGAACTGTCATTGCCTCTCCAAAGAATAAAAATATCATCTACAAAACGCATATACAGTATGATATAGTCTTTCCACATCAAGTTGTTCAACACCTTGTTTCTTTCCCAATAAGATAGAACAAGGTTTGCATTGATTTTAGGCTAATGTTGACTTATGGCAGCAATGTTGGTGATATATGTAAACTCATTCAAGGGAATTGGAACATCTTGACTAGTGATATGAGTTTGAAAAACATCATTGGTGATAAACCTAGTTTTAGTTATAAAAGGAATAGAAATTTGAAGGAACTGTTGTGCAATGATACCAGATCGACCAATAATGCTGGTTTACCCACAAACAAACAGGGTACTTTCCCTTGTGGGTCCTGCAAAGCCTGCAACCATATAGACAAAAGTAGTGTCTTTATACATCCGGTCACAGGAAGGACATTCAATCTGAAAGGGAGAGCCACCTGCAGAACCACTAATGTGGTTTATTTGGCAGAGTGTCATTCTTGCACCAGTTTTTATGTAGGCAAGACTAACTGTATGTTTAAGGTCAGGATCCTACAGCACCTTTCTTCTATTAGGAATGGGGATACGCACAATGCACTTTTCTGAAATTTACTGTTCACAGTTCATGTACACAGGTTGATATCCTGGATGTCAGGGTATGCTTGACTCAGGAAGGCTTTTCATCTGGTTTATACAGAAAAGAATGTTGGAAAAACACTCTGCTTTCCTATGACAGCATGCATCCACGACACATTTTTTCCAACATAGTGCAGGGGCAAGTAGCCAGGATTTCCAGAATAAGCAAGGAAGATGACATGTTTGAACAAGAGGTTGACACTCTGAAGGAATGTTTTTACACCAGGGGTTACAATAGACAGGTGGTTAATAAAAAGGTGGATGTTAGCAAAAGGCACAGGAAGGATAGGTATAAACCATGGCTAGGGAACACATTGACCCACACAGATGGTGGATACAAAAGAATGGTTAATAAAGATTTTAGGCTAATGTTGACTTATGGCAGCAATGTTGGTGATATATGTAAACTCATTCAAGGGAATTGGAACATCTTGACTAGTGATATGAGTTTGAAAAACATCATTGGTGATAAACCTAGTTTTAGTTATAAAAGGAATAGAAATTTGAAGGAACTGTTGTGCAATGATACCAGATCGACCAATAATGCTGGTTTACCCACAAACAAACAGGGTACTTTCCTTGTGGGTCCTGCAAAGCCTGCAACCATATAGACAAAAGTAGTGTCTTTATACATCCGGTCACAGGAAGGACATTCAATCTGAAAGGTAGAGCCACCTGCAGAACCACTAATGTGGTTTATTTGGCAGAGTGTCATTCTTGCACCAGTTTTTATGTAGGCAAGACTAACTGTATGTTTAAGGTCAGGATCCTACAGCACCTTTCTTCTATTAGGAATGGGGATACGCACAATGCACTATTTAGACACCTGGAAGCCCATCCTTTACATGGTTTTAAATTCAGAGTGATAGTGAATGTGAGATTGAGTAAAAGAGGGGGTGACATTAAACAGCTGACTGAACTAGCTGAATCAAAATGGATTGTTGAACTTATGGCACATAGGAGTCCTGGGCTCAATGAAGTCATTCCCATGAAACCCGCCCTTAAAAATAGGCGGGTTTTTCATTGATTTTTAACTGAATTTCATTGGTTAACATGTATTTTAAATTGTTTGGACTATGTGAGAAGCTTTATCTGATGAAGGGCAGAGGCCCGAAAGCGCTCATCTTTTATGTGTTTGGTGTTTTAAATAAACAGAAGGTGTTTGACTCCAGCAGTGTTCAGTCTTTTGTGACTTTTGGAAAGTTTAAATAGTAGGGTATTTCATTAGTATCGTACTATTATGTCCAGTCAAGTGCAGCACAGTTAAAATAGTAGGGTATTTTATTAGTATCATAATATGATATCCAGTCACGTGCAGCCAGCACAGTTTAAATATTTGGGCATTTCCTTAGTATCATACTATGATATCCAGTCACATGCAGCACAGTTTATATGGTAGGGCATTTTATTAATAGCATACTATAATATCCACTCACATGCAGCACAGTTTAAATAATAAGGTATTTCATTAGTATCATACTATGAGATCCAGTCACGTGCAGTGCAGTTTAAATATAAGGTATTTCATTAGTATCATACTAGGATATGCAGTTACATGCAGAGCAGTTCAAATAGTAGGGTATTTCATTAGTATCATACTAGGATATCCAGTTACGAGCAACACAGTTTAAAAAGTAGGGTATTTCATTAGTATCATACAATGATATCCAGTCACATGCAGAGCAGTTTAAATAGTAGGGAATTTAATTAGTATTGTACTATTATATCCAGTCACATGCAGCGCTGTTTAAATAGTAGGGTATTTCATTAGCATCATACTATGATATCCAACCCCATGCAGTGCAGTTTAAATAGTAGGGTATTTCATTAGTATCATACTGTGATATCCAGTCACGTGCAGCGCAATTTAAATAGTAGGGTATTTCATTAGTATCATACTATGGGATCCAGTCAAGTGCAGTGCAGTTTAAGTAGTTGGGTATTTCCTTAGTATCATACTATGATATCCAGTCACTTGCAGCTCAGTTTAAATAGTAGGGTATTTCATTAGTATCATACTATGATATCCAGTCTTGTGCAGCGCAGTTTAAATAGTAGGGCATTTAATTAGTATCTTACTATGATATGCAGTCCCGTGCAGCACAGTTTATATGGTTGGGCATTTTATTAATAGCATACTATGATATCCACTCACATGCAGCACAGTTTAAATAGTAGGGTATTTCATTAGTATCATACTATGAGATCCAGTCATGTGCAGTGCAGTTTAAATATTACAGTATTTCATTAGTATCATACTATGATATCCAGTCACGTGCAGCACAGTTTAAATATAAGGTATTTCATTAGTATCATACTAGGATATCCAGTTATGTGCAATGCAGTTTTAATAGTAGGGTATTTCATTAGTATCATACTGTCATATCCAGTCACGTGCAGCGCAGTTTAAATAGTAGGGTATTTAATTAGTATCATACTATTATATCCAGTCACATGCAGCACAGTTTAAATAGTAGGGTATTTCATTAGTATCATACTGTGAGATCCAGTGATGTGCAGCTCAGTTTAAATAGTAGGGTATTTCATTAGTATCATACTAAGATAACCAGTCATATGCAACGCAGTTAAATAGTAGGGTATTTCATTAGTATCATACTATGATATACAGTCACATGCAGCACAGTTTAAATAGTTGGGTATTTCATTAGTATATACTATGATATCCAGTCACATGCAGCACAGTTTAAATAGTAGGGGATTTCATTAGTATATACTATGATATCCAGTCACATGCAGCACAGTTTAAATAGTAGGGTATTTCATTAGTAGCATATTATGATATCCAGTCACATGCAGCGCAGTTTAAATAGAAGGTATTTCATTAGTATCATACTAAGATATCCAGTCATGTGCAGCTCAGTTTAAATAGTAGGGTATTTCATTAGTAGCATATTATGATATCCAGTCACATGCAGCGCAGTTTAAATAGAAGGTATTTCATTAATATCATACTATGATATCCAGTCATGTGCAGGATAGTTTAAATAGTAGGGTATTTCATTAGTATCATACTATGAGATCCAGTCATGTGCAGTGCAGTTTAAATAGTAGGGTATTTCATTAGTATCATACTATGAGACCCAGCCACATGCAGCACAGTTTAAATAGTAGGGTATTTCATTAGTATCATACTATGATATCCAGTCACGTGCAGCACAGTTTAAATAGTAGGGTATTTCATTAGTATCATACTATGATATCCAGTCACATGCAGTGCAGTTTAAATATTACAGTATTTCATTAGTATCATACTATGATATCCAGTCACGTGCAGTGCAGTTTAAATATTAGGGTTTTTCATTAGTATTATACTATGATATCCAGTCACGTGCAGCACAGTTTAAATAGTAGGGTATTTCATTAGTATCATACTATGATATCCAGTCACATGCAGCGCAGTTTAAATATTACAGTATTTCATTAGTATCATACTATGATATCCAGTCACGTGCAGTGCAGTTTAAATATTAGGGTTTTTCATTAGTATTATACTATGATATCCAGTCACGTGCAGCACAGTTTAAATAGTATTGTATTTCATTAGTGTCATACTATTTTACCCAGTCATGTGCAGCGCAGTTTAAATAGTAGGGTATTTCATTAGTATCATACTATGATATCGAGTCACGTGCAGCGCAGTTTAAATAGTAGGGTATTTCATTAGCATCATACTTTCATATCCAGTCACATGCAGCGCAGTTTAAATAGTAGGGTATTTCATTAGTATCATACTATGATATCCAGTCACATGCAGCGCAGTTTAAATATTACAGTATTTCATTAGTATCATACTATGATATCCAGTCACGTGCAGTGCAGTTTAAATATTAGGGTTTTTCATTAGTATTATACTATGATATCCAGTCACGTGCAGCGCAGTTTAAATAGTATTGTATTTCATTAGTGTCATACTATTTTACCCAGTCATGTGCAGCGCAGTTTAAATAGTAGGGTATTTCATTAGTATCATACTATGATATCGAGTCATGTGCAGCACAGTTTAAATAGCAGGGTATTTCATTAGCATCCTACTTTGATATCCAGTCAAATGCAGTGCAGTTTATATAGTAGGGTATTTCATTAGTATCATACTATGATATCGAGTCATGTGCAGCCCAGTTTAAATAGTAGGGTATTTCATTAGTATCATACTATGATATCGAGTCATGTGCAGCACAGTATAAATAGTAGGGTATTTCATTAGCATCATACTTTGATATCCAGTCACATGCAGCGCAGTTTAAATAGTAGGGTATTTCATTAGTATCATACTATGATATCCAGTCATGTGCAGCGCTGTTTAAATAGTAGGTTCTTTGATTATTATCATACTATGAGATCCGGTCATGTGAATCTCAGTTTAAATAGTAAGGCAGTTCATTAGTATCTTACTATGATATCCAGTCATGTGTAGTGCAGTTTAAATAGTAGGGCATTTCATTAGTATTATACTTTGATATCCAGTCACGTGCAGCGCAGTTTGAGTAGTAGGGTATTTCATTAATATCATACTATGATATCCAGTCACGTGCAGCGCAGTTTAAATAGTAGGATACTTCATTAATATCATACTATGATATCCATTCATGTGCAGGATAGTTTAAATAGTAGGGTATTTCATTAGTATCATACTATGATATCCAGTCAAGTACAGCACAGTTTAAATAGTAGGGTATATGACTGGTATCATATTATGAGATCCAGTCATGTGCAGCGCAGTTTAAATAGTAGGGTAATTCATTAGTATCATACTATCATATCCAGTCATGTGCAGCGCAGTTTAAATAGTAGGGTATTTCATTAGTATCATACTATGATATCCAGTCACGTGCAGTGCAGTTTAAATATTACAGTATTTCATTAGTATTATACTATGATATCCAATCACGTGCAGCGCAGTTTAAATAGTATTGTTTTTCATTAGTATCATACTATCATATCCAGTCATGTGCAGCGCAGTTTAAATAGTAGGGTATTTCATAAGTATCATACTATGATATCCAGTCACGTGCAGTGCAGTTTAAATATTAGGGTTTTTCATTAGTATTATACTATGATATCCAGTCACGTGCAGCACAGTTTAAATATTACGGTATTTCATTAGTATTATACTATGATATCCAGTGATGTGCAGCGCAGTTTAAATATTAGGGTATTTCATTAGTATCATACTATTATATCTAGTCACATGCAGCACAGTTTAAATAGTAGGGTATTTCATTAGCATCATACTTTGATATCCAGTCACATGCAGCGCAGTTTAAATAGTAGGGTATTTCATTAGTATCATACTATTATATCTAGTCACATGCAGCACAGTTTAAATAGTAGGGGATTTCATTAGTATCATACTATGATATCTAGTCATGTGCAGCGCTGTTTAAATAGTAGTTTCTTTGATTAGTATCATACTATGAGATCCGGTCATGTGAATCACAGTTTAAATAGTAGGATATTTCATTAGTATCATACTATGAGATCCAGTCACATGCAGAGCAGTTTTAATAGTAGGATATTTTATTAATATCATACTATGATATCCAGTCATGTGCAGCACAGTTTAAATAGTAGGGTATTTCATTAGTATCATACTATTATATCCAGTCACGTGCAGTGCAGTTTAAATAGTGGGGTATTTCATTAGTGTCATACTGTGATATCCAGTCTTGTGCAGCACAGTTTAAATAGTGGGGTATTTCATTAGTGTCATACTGTGATATCCAGTCTTGTGCAGCACAGTTTAAATAGTGGGGTATTTCATTAGTATCATACTATGATATCCAGTCACGTGCAGGGCAGTTTAAATAGTAGGGTATTTCATTATTATCATACTATGAGATCCAGTCATGTGCAGCGCAGTTTAAATAGTAGGGTATTGCATTATTATCATACTATGAGATCCAGTCACATGCAGTGCAGTTTAAATAGTAGGGTGTTTCATTAGAATCATACTATGATATCCAGTCACATGCAGCACAGTTTAAATGGTAGGGTATTTCATTAGTATCATACTATGGTATCCAGTCATGTGCAGCTGAGTTTAAATAGTAGGGTATTTTATTAGCAACATACTATTATATCTAGTCACGTTCAGCGCAGTTTAAATAGTAGGGTATTTTATTAGTGTCATACTGTGATATCCAGTCACATGCAGTGCAGTTTAAATAGTAGGGTATTTCATTAGTATCATACTATGATATCCAGTCATGTGCAGCTCAGTTTAAATAGTAGGGTATTTCATTAGCATCATACTATGATATCCAGTCATGTGCAGAGCAGTTTAAATAGTAGGGCATTTCATTACTATCATACTATTATATCCAGTCACGTGCAGCGCAGTTTAAATAGTAGGGTATTTCATTAGTATCATACTATGATATCCAGTCATGTGCAATGCAGTTTAAATAGTAAAGTATTTCATTAGTATCATACTATGAGATACAGTCACATGCAGTGCAGTTTAAATAGTAGGGTATTTCATTAGTATCATACTATGATATCCAGTCACGTGCAGCGCAGTTTAAATAGTAGGGTATTTCATTAGTATCATACTATGATATCCAGCCACATGCAGCGCAGTTTAAACAGTATGGTATTACATTAGTATCATACTATGATATGCAGTCACGTGCAGTGGAGTTTAAATAGTAGGGTATTTCATTAGTATCATACTATGATATCCAGTCACGTGCAGTGGAGTTCAAATAGTAGGGTATTTCATTAATATCATACTATGAGATCCAGTCATACGCAGCGCAGTTTAAATAGTAGGGTATTTTATTAGTATCATACTATGAGATCCAGTCACATGCAGTGCAGTTTAAATAGTAGGGTATTTCATTTGTATCATACTATGAGTTCCAGTCACGTGCAGCTCAGTTTAAATAGTAGTGTATTTCATTAGTATCGTACTATGATATCCAGTCACGTGCATTGCAATTTAAACAGTAGGGTATTTATGTGAGCCTAAGAAGTATTCACCATTTTAAACACATGCTAAGTCAATATGCGCAAACTCTGCAGAAGTATAAGTCTTCTGAATAATTCCACATTAGAGAACTATTACTAATGCAGAGCTTGCTGCTGGCAAACAATTTTGCATTTCAGTGCTTCTTCTACAAATGCATTGTCTGCTGCCCCAGAAGAATAGATTATCTATGTTGCATTAAAAGTTGGTGTGCTAGTGATGTTGCCATACCATTTTCTGAACTAGCTCAGCTCTGCAATAAGGAATGGCTGACAACCAGCAACAACAAATTTATAGTTACTAGTGCTCACGACCTTAAAGGAGCCTAATGTAAATTTCCAATTGCTGCAAAGCACTGTCAGCTTAAGCGAGTTGCTGAATGTCACACAATAGGTAAATGAAGGTAGAAAGATTCACCTTCATCACAAGAAGCAGTTCATTGACAAGTCGGAGCTTTAGTCCTCTGTGCCAACTGTCTGGTCGTGTAGAGAAGACTGTATGACAGTAATATGCAACAATGATTACATAATGGATGCTGAAGATCAGATGGCTCTGATCATCTTACTCCAAATAACACAGACTATATGACCTAGCAACAGTCAATCCCTTTGCAATTGCTGGAGCCTGTAAATAAAGTAGTACAAAATATTATACTAAAATGCAACATGTTTAGACTATATATTACACAATCCATGCCCATCGATGAATTACCCCATTTGTTAGTGCAATGAATAAAGAAAAATAATTAACAACAATATAAATTTTGCAGCAGCTTTTATTCAACCACCCCTCAAGTCATGTAAAAATCAGAAATATTACTACATGCAATATGCTTTCGGGGGCTTGCATGCTTGCAAGATAACTACATCTCATTTTGACATCTCTGTTATCAAGATATGTCTATCCCACTGCAAATAAAACAGGCAGACAAGATGGCTTACTATCAAAATCTCCCAACTGACAATTGCAAGTGTGCATATATGTGAGTTGAAATGTTGTAAAACATATTACCGATCCTTCACATAACCGAAAGTAGGAATTAAGGAAAGTCGACAACTCAAGAATGTTGACTTTACCAAAAATACCTACTCTTCTGGTTATGTGATATGAATGTTTTGCAGGGGGGCTTGCCTCCCCTGCACCTCCCATATGGAGGGCTGCACACCCCACATCCCCTGCTACTTATATATACAAACTCTGAGATCGCACTACAGTGAAGGAAAGGGTAAATTTCCCTATCCCCACTGTACTGCAATCTCTGTTCAAAATAATGAATCCACAAGAGCAAATGCATACTAGCATTCACTTTTGTGGATTTGTCATTTTGAAAATCAATATTACGACAACTCAGAGCATTGCCTTTCGCCTTTCCAGGTTCCATAACTGACATGCGACATTTTGATGGTAAACCAGACAAGACACATACCTTCAAGTTACTACTAAAACATTATCTAAGCAAAACTTGGCTTTGCTACTGCTCATCTCTAAGAGAATAATATGCTGGGCCACACTTGCTACCTTTTCTCCAAACACTTGCTTTTTTCTACCTCCCACTTTTTCTCCATCAAACCAGAAGGATACTCACTTAACCACAAGGAGTGACTTTGTTTACATAAATTATATCAGTCACAAGTTCTAAGTGATTATACTCAAACTCTTCTTCTGATTAGATCAACCACTGTTTCACTGTCTCCCCTTCGTCACAGTTCCATCACTTTCTCTTCTCATCTATCCAAAACTAATGCTCTTTAGAACAGTCCAAGTAACCTCAACCTTTCTTACTTTCCTAATTACTTGACTTCTCAATCTAATATGTAACAGCGTTTTCGTAGTTGGTCTACTAAAATATAGGGGTTCCTATCAGTTCGTCGAAACTTCAGCAGTTTGAACACCATATGTTCAAACTGTGAAGTTCGAAAACTGATTATTGTGAAGCCACGGAACACCAAATTCTTTCCCAGGGAAAGAATTTGGTGGGCTGTTTCTGTGGCTTTGTGATTTTCAGCACTGTGGTGGAAAGTTACGGGTAGGGTTCAAGTAAGTGTGCGATTGCGTGGACGTTAGGGTTAGGGTGCGGGTTAGGTGAGTTAGGGTTAGGGCGCGGGTGAGGTGGGTGTGCAATAGTGACAGACTTTAGGGTTAGGGCGGGATAGGTGAGTTAGGGACAGGGCGCCGGTCAGGTGAGATTGCGATAGTGACCGACCTTAGGGTTAGGGTTTGGGTTAAGTTAAGTGGATAGATAGTAGTGTATGTACAGTTTAGTGTAGAGTTAGATGTAGGATTTTAAGTGTATGTGTGTGGATTGCTGTTTTTTGGTGTGCTTGTGTTGTGTGTGTGTGTTTCTTGGAACAGCAATTTGTTTTCCCTGGGAAAAAAATCACTGTTCTAAGCCTTCGATGTTTTGCACTTTGAGGTTAGAAGTTCGAACATACGGTGTTCAAACATCTGACGTTTTGACGAAGTGATATAGACCCACTATATAGAACTATATTTTATTATCAACCACAATTCTCCCTTTCTAAAATATCAACCACCGTTTTCCCTTTCTAAAATGTCTATAGTTAAGTGGCTTCCTCTTTTCATTATTTGAATTGATAGAAATGCAGGTAATATTATAATATCAGTGTCTATTTCTTATGAATGTTCAACACTGTATATACCTATGCAGACTATGTACATGTTCTGTTTCTAAATAATGTTCATGTATTCTGCTGTTGTAAAGCTTTTTCTCTCATGTATGTACACTTACCTATATTATTATTCTTTCTGATATCATATAACTGTATTCCATGTATTAGTCAAAACTGGTGTTATATGTAGAACTTTTTTCCCTAGGCCTCTGCTGATATACAAAGATAAATAAATAAATAAGAGCAGCTATCCTCCCTAACATCACTCAATACATGTCCAACCTACTTGAGTGTAATACTGCTGTATTGTTGCAGCATACACTTTGCATTCCTCTCAACTGTTTAGATTTTCACAGAATGTCCAGATTTTTTGCCTCATATTTTTGATCTGTTCATAAAATTTGTGGTTCTCTGGCAAATCACTGAGAACCGAAGTCATTAAATAAGGACATACATTTGAGTTTCAGACTTCATATCCTTCATAAAATGCATGCTAATACAAACCCTGGTATTCTACCAAGTTTCAAAGTTTATAGGATGGCTATCAAAAATCTATCCCTATTTTTGGGCCTTTGTCCCCCAATTACTTTAGGCTTTTTTCTTATTCCAGAGTCAGTGCCAAACTGTGGACAAATTATGCCCTATGCAAGGTAATGAATTAGACTCCTGCCAGCCATACCAGTATCCTATTATTTGTCTGTCTCTTCCCATTTACCATAAACACTGTTCGTACATGTCAGTGTACATGCTGTTTTCTCCTTTACTTTTACAATTATCATAGACATTTGGATTTCATTTAAAATGCATTTCAAATTTTGTAGAAAAAAAAAACAATTATAGGCATTTTCTAAACAAAAAAAAGCCTCTCACATTGAAAACAGACTAAGCATAAGAAACAGTGTAATTCTCTTCCCTTGAAACTTACATTTAGTGAAAACACATATGGTCACCCATTAAACTACAAGACATATGTCGAGATTCATATGGTGGCCTGCGACTGTTGTGGCTTAGTGGGATAAGTACATTGCCATGGTTGATGGTGTTCATGGTTCGAGACTGGCTGCACCTACTATTTGGTGGGAGGTTAGCATAATGGTTAAGGTGTTTACCTTATAGACACAAAGTGCATGGTTTGATTCTTCCATGGGGTAACTGTCTATGATTAAAATGGCTTACTAGGGCAGTTAGCCTAGTAATAATCTATGAACCTATGTAGTAAAATACTAATTAGCACCTTTGAGAATTGTGGAGGAATTCAACTAGATCACTGAACATAAGTGTCCCTTTCCAGGGGCAGCCTCATGAGTACTATCTGGTGAAGTAACTTGGCAGAGATGCATACAAGATAAATGAAGGCTGAGGGGAATCAAACCATGTACTACAAGAAACTGCTCTTTAACAGCTCTTAGCCTCATTAATCTACACTAAATGCCAGACAAACTATTGTAGACCAAACTGCATTTCACACCTGTGTGCCTGCAAAAAAGCTAAATTAATAATAAAATATTCATAGCCAAACTATTAACATTAAAGTCAGACTGCATACTGTCCAGTTTATTTATAGCTAAATAATAAGCGCATTGTCAAAATTCAACAAAACAAGCAAACTAAGGGTCACATCCAAAGAGCACGGCTCATTTGATGATGCTCCTGCTTACTGTAATCAATTTTGCTCCTTTACACCATCAGTAGTCTGGTTCATAAGTAGTTACTAGGCTTGCAGTCTGGGGGACTATTGTGGAGCTTAGTTCATATTTCCAGTTGTCCCAAAGTACTGTCTGGTTAGGTGACTTACTCAAGAACAGGGAATAGATATGAGGCAAAATCAGAGTTATTCTGCAAAGCTGCAGATAGGTAAGTGTAAACTACTCTAAATCACTTACAAAGGTAACATAGTAACAGGTTTTCCATCAACATGTATTTTGAAATCCACGAAAACTATGAAATTCTAATGACTGACACAGACTAACTGTAACCCCCAGTGATTTACCAAAGAAAGCAAAAAAAAGTTAATGTAAGTCTGCAATGAGTGTGGAGGCTTAAGCCTTTTGCCTACAGTAGTAAATGTATTAGCTTTGGCTCTGACCAAGTTATTGCATGGGCCATCCAGCCAGGACTGGGCCTAAGGCAGCTGCATAGGTCACCTTCTGCTGGATCCGGCCTTGATTACAGAAATGGTATTATGTCACCTAGCAAGTGCTACATATAATATATATCTATCTTTTTCTCTTTGCTTGATTTGTTTGTTCTTCTGATTTGTTTTTGTTGCTTGCTGTCTGTCTGGTTCTTTCCTGTATTTGATTCATAACTATAACTTTTCCATTCCAGTTCCCATTTATGTGTTCTTTTGCCTTAATCTATGTAACTCTTAACCTAGCATTTAGCTATCCTGTTGCATGAGACCCCTGGAGCAGGTATTGGACACATCTGTTACAGATCATAGCCAACATTGTGCACTGTTTTGACTCTCCTTCTCTTGGGCTGTGGTGTGTAGATAGGTGAATAGTTACAACTTAAACTCAAGAACAAAAGACAAAGCCAAAAATAATCAGTGACAAAGGCCCCACATCAGGGATAGTTTTTAAATGTTGCTGTTACTTACTTTGAAAGTGATCATAATAAGATTTGTAATATCATACATTGCAGCAGAATAATAATTGTGACACATTATTGTAATGATCACTGATATGATAAAAAATCACATATTTATGGGAAACAGTGCAAAATTTAAAGCAAATCTTGGGCTGTCCATTAGTATCAAGGAGACATGGAGGCGTGATCTGGCTATGCTTTCTGCAACAACTGTGCACCATTGTGCAGCCAAGAATGATTTAATGTTGAGAGCAACTTCCTGCATAACTACACTCCTATATTGAGTGTGGCAATACATAACTTATTCGCATGCTCAATGGAATGTATTGTTATGTCAACAAAACCCACAGTGGACTATGCCTTTATCGCGTATGTGCCATGATCTTAATGTATGATGCACTTTGTGTGTGTGTGTGTGTGTGTGTGTGTGTGTGTGTGTGTGTGTGTGTGTGTGTGTGTGTGTGTGTGTGTGTGTGTGTGTGTGTGTGTGTGTGTGTTGTGTGATACATCAGTCTTGCTATTTATCCACGAACATGTGCTTATAGATCCTTCACATATAACTATGTTTCAGCATTTTTATACTCCGTGGTGTGTTCTGAACTGCTGTTATATGGGTCAGTAGCATGTTTAGAATACTTATATGTTAGTTAACCCTCTTTTTCATACCCTTTCCTTCTGTTTATGGTGCAATGTATAGTCTGCATTTTTTTCATTACATTATCCTGCATGTCTGTTTTAAATATCATGTTGATTGTGCTAGAAGTTATTGATAACACTTATATGTGGCAACATGCTGCTTTGCTATGATTTCTTTTCCATCCTGCATGTTTCTACCATTATGTTCATAGGTTCATAGGTTCATAGGTTTATACTAGGCTATCTGCCCTAAGGCATTTATAAGCCTAGCCCAAAGTTTTGTGGCTTACGCCACCCCTTATATGAAAAAATACTGTGCCCATTAGTTTGTTGTGCCTCTGTCCAGCAGTGACACAGAGATGATTCCCAGGGTAAACCTATGATCTCCCATCCACAGGTCTAGATTTCTCTTGAACAGAGTCAGCGAGGTGCTCTGCCTCAAATGGACCGGGATTTTATTCCACAGCATAGGGAGTCTCTGAGTGTTAAATCTATCCCTCCAGCATGTCCTATTTATATCCGTGCTAAGGTTTAAGTCGCTTGCTCTCGTGGTTTTGGTGGATTTGGATTTTTTGAGGTGGAGCATGTCCATTAATTCCAGGTTGGACATGGCCTTGTATGTCAGGCACATGTCACCTCTGAGCAGATGGTATGTGACTGAATAGAGCTGGAGTTTCTTCAATCTGGCAGCATATGATAGATTTTGGAGTCCCTTTATCCTTTTGGTGAGGAACTTTTGGGGTCTCTCCAATTGCTGCAGATGTCGGGTGAGATACATCCCGAATGGGGCATTGTACTTGATCATTGGTCTGATAAGTGAAGAGTACAGGGAAATAATGACCTCACTAGATCTGGATGTGAATCCCTTCATGATCAGGTGGGCAATGTAGAAGGTCTTTCTAACCACTTTAGCAACGTGAGTGTCAAAAGAAAGGCCACTGTCAACCTGGGTCCCCAGGTCCCTGATAACCTCTTCTGTGCTTAGTGGATTGCCACCTATATGGTAGCTTGGGGTTACCTTGTTTTCCCGAAGGGTATGACTATACATTTTTTGGAGTTTAACTTCAGGCCATGGCTCTGGCACCAGCTATCTGTTTCCATGAGTCCCTTCTGAAGGATATCCGTGTCCGATGCACTTTCCACTATGGCACCCAGTTTGCAGTCATCTGCAAACTTTGTCAGCCAAAGTCCTCCCATGTTGGCCTGTACTTCTGAGAAGTAGATGCCGAACAATAGGGGGCCAAGGACCGAGCCCTGTGGGACACCACTTGTGACCGGCTTGGAGTCTGACATAGCGCCAGCAACTCTAACCCTGTGGGTTCTGTCCTTAAGCCAGTTTGCAACCCATCTTGTGGCATATGGGTTTACATTTAAGCTGGTAAGTTTTTCTACAATACCCGAGTGGGGTATTGTGTCGAAAGCCTTTGCAAGGTCAAGGTAGGCTGTATGGACTGCCTTTCCCTCATCAATGGCCTTGGTGACTGTTTCGAAGAAGTCAACAAAGTTCAAAAGGCATGATCTGCCCTTGATGAAGCCAAACTGGGTCGGGTCCAATGTCTGCAAGTCCCCTATATCTTTGTTTATGAGCTCCATTATGATCCTCTCCATAGCTTTGAAGAGTAGACTTGATAAGCTTATGGGGCGGTAATTACCAGGGTCCATAGAGGCACCGCCTTTGTGGAGTGGGACCACAGTTGCCGTACGCCACTCCTTGGGCACGTATCCTGTGGTAAGGCTGAGATTAAACAGCTGCCTTATGTGCGGGTTTAATTCCTCATTTAGCTCGTGTAGCACACAGCCGGGAACACCATCCGGTCCCATTGATGCTGTGTTTTTAGCTTTAGAGAGAGCAGCTTTCACCTGCACATTTGAGATGTCTGGGAGGCTACACTCCGCTGGGATAGTTATCTCTCCTTTAGGGGGGGAGAGGGGGGTGAAGTTTGCACTGAACCTGTCTGCCAGTATGTTGGCAATGTCTGTGGGTTCAGTGATTTTTGTATCATTTTGGACTAATTCTGAGCATATCTGGGAGTTTCCACCCAGGTTCCTAACATTCCTAATATGTGTTGTTATATGCCAAGTTTTGTGTTTATCTATTTGTATTAACATGAATTTTGTGAAACATTTATATTTATTTTTTACGTGGTATGACATGCAAGCATTTTATGCTTAATGATCTCTGGTATTTTCTGTGAATTCTTTTGTGAAAGGTGACATCTGTATGTGGCCCTTTCTTTTCAAACCTCTTGGACTAGGTTGTGCCAGTGGTGTAGAGAGACATGGCCTAATTTGCAGCCCAGGGGACACAAGTTCAGCTATCAACATGTGTGCTTGACAGTACATGCAGAGTGGAATAGCATGTATATCTTGGACGGGGGGGATGGTGGTCCCCACCCAGCTCACATTACTGCTGTAATGACACTTGACTGGACAGTGGAGGCACGAGGCATGTCATAATGCAGGAAGCAAATGCAGGGAGCACATGGACATTTTCACCCAAGCTAGTGGTGGTAGCTGCTATATAACACCCATTTCTTCTCTCCTATGCAGTACCACATGCGATGCAGTATAATTCAGCCCACTATACACTTTATATATAGCACCATTTAGCTTGCTTTTGATATGCTATCCTTCATGATTAACTTTTGAATGATATGCAGGATTATACATTGTGCAACTTAGTTGTTTAACATGACTGCTAAGTTATGCCTATTTTTTTGTAAATAAATTAAATCTCAAAGCAATAAAACAAAAGCTCAAAATAAAGGTATGCATTTTTTTAAATAGAAAAAAAACGAGTTTTATTTTGTAAGTAAACGACTGTAGCTGTCCCCTGCCACTGAAATATTGTATTATGAAGAAATCACATTAGACAATACAAATCTCCAAATCAGTTGCTCACATGGTAACACATTTAAACCATTTACCAAAAATTAGACTTGATTGCGTTACACACATTCCCATAATCAAAGTAACTTGAGAATAATTACTTTTGTGTTACAACATCTACAAAAAGAGCAAACAGTCACAATTCATTGCAAACTGAAACAAAAGAGTAATAGGGAATAGTTGATCCACAGAGATTGTATCAGATTAGATGACATGTACATATGTTTTCTTTTTTTTTGTACTATAAAAGGGAAGCAATGATATGACAGAGGTAGCAAATTAATATAATTGTTAATGTGCTCAGGATTCATCAGTCCATTAGCAGCACTAATGTCAGGAAAAACATTTAAATGAAGAACACAGTAGTTGTCAAAACTAGGCTGATAAAATTAAATACTGTGACTAAAGATCTAAAACAGGAAAGACATTGCAGTAAGGTTTTACCTGTCTTGCTTGAAACATTGCAACAAAATGTTCACCTGATATTTAGCAGCCAGATACATAATTAATCTGTCAGTCATTGTAGCCATGAACAACACAGCAGGTCAAGAAATAGTAGGTTGCCAAGCTAATAAAATGGTAAAATTGTGGAATGCTTTAAAACATACACAATGGCAGTATATGCTTATTGTGGCAGAGAAATGTAATTATTATTTTCACTCATTTATTCAATAGTCTGTTGACTACATATAATTACTGATTTAAAGTGCCTTTTTCAAGAGCAACCTGAAAAGTTAGTCAGGAATACTTTTCATAAGCTTCGATACTACATTGTGGAATTTGCTAGTTTTTGAAAAGAATGGGCTGCACTGACAGGATAAGGTCATAATCAACAAGTTATAATTGTAACTGAACATAGGTTTTCAGCTGAAAAAAGGAAGGTGTATAGCATTATATGTAAAAAATCTTAACAGTCAATGTTAAAGAGTAAATGCAGTGAATCCTTAGGTTTGTCTTTATTTGGCTGAGATCTGCTTCAGAAAGACATTTATTCTGGGGTACTAGAAAACAAGATGAGTGACGGAAGTTATACTGTGGAACCTCCAAAGTAGATGATACAGTACAAAAAAAGTAAAAACTGTTAGCTACGTCATTTAGCACTTCATTCTCTTGTAGGCAATTACAGGTATTATTTATTTGTTTATTTTTATTTGTTTTGCTGACCAAGATAGTCCCACTAGGCCTGAGATTTATTTTCAGAAGAAATCTGAGGTGGTATTTATATTGGGTATGGAAAATCTGGCCAGGCTGGAAGGAATTCCCCTACTCATCAGGTGGCACTATATAGGCGTCACGGACTAGTTTCAGTCATGTGTAACTAAAAGTTCCTTGTAAGAGAATTTTTGGATTCTGAATCAGCTGTTGCCATGGATATTGATGTTGCAGTGCACATGACAGCAGTGAGTGAGGGTAATTTGTCTTCTGACTTATTAATACAGATGATGGATGAAACAGATGCTACCAATCTACATTCTCAGACCTGGAGTGATATTTTGAAAGAGGGTAGTAAAAAGGCTTATTCTTCATCTCAGAATAAGTTTTTTTTTTCCTTCATTCAGAAGTAGTGCAGCATTTCCTGTGGCACACAGACAGTGGTAGGGTAAGGGAAAAAGTTCTGGGATGTGCATCCCAAAGAGGAAACAGTTGCAATTATTTCTCTTCCCTTCCTACACTGCAGTGGCTGCTTTTCCTCACTTCAGTTGTGGAGGCCAGAATTGTATACATTGCTCAGTGTCAGAATAATAGAGTTGTAACTGGACTGTCAGTAAAGGATGATAAAACTGTTGATAGACTTCTTAAGTAGGACACTGTTATAAAACTTTTAGGCATTTCTGCTGTAGAGATTCAGTCCATTATTCATTTAGTAAAACAAATCAACGCAACAAGGAGAATATAATGTAAGTCCCACCATAGAGGAAAACAAATGCAAATAACAATGGGACAACCACGGCAAAGCTTATACGTTTAATAAAATAATAAAATGATAAAATCAATCAGTGCTTTCGGAGGTGTCTCCTGCTACAGATCTATACAAATGGTATAAAACAATATATATATATATATATATATATATATATATATATATATATATATAAATATTTATATATATATACACACACACATACAACCAATCATAGCAGTATACGAATTAACCATATAATTAATCAATAAAACTATTAACATCTCCTAGCTTTTAAAATGGGTTTTAAAGGTATAAAACCATTCAGACCTGGTGTAACATGAGCTCTTAAGTCAGCTATCCAGTAAGTTTCTTTTATTTTTGTTGCATTCATAATATCACCATCTCTAATAGTGGGGGTGAAAACATCTAACACCATAAATTTAAAACTATGTTGTGGATACATAGTGATATGTTGAGCTGTAACACTTTTCTGTACATTCTTACGTATATCTCCCATGTGTTACAAGATATGCTCTTTCAACATTCTATTGGTCTTGCCAATATAGGAACATGTACATTGCATGCAAGTAGCTATATATATCACATTGTTAGTAATACAACAATCATAATGTGAATATTTATATCTTTTTCCAGTAACTGGATGTATAAATTTATTATTAGTTTTAATGTACTTACATGCCTTGCACTTCTTACATGAATATGTACCTGACTTATTGCTATGAAATCTACCTACATTGTCACATCTAGATCTATAGCATAACAAACTCTTCAAATTACAATTCCTTTTATAACTAAAATTCGGCACTTCCGCAACTATACTTTTAATTCTATCATCAGTTACTAATAACTTCCAATTATTTTGTATGCTATTCCTTATATATCTAAAATCAGTACTAAAAGTAAATGGTATCCTGACTTTAGTTGTGTTTTGTTGTTTATTTTTATTTCGAAAACCATGGTCTAGCCTTCCCATTTCTCATGGATTTAATCTGCTTGGATGCTTTTTTAACATCCTTATTCTTATAACCTTGTTCTAACAAGCTTCTCTCAGTCTCATCTAACTGTTGTAAAAAATCACCATCTCTACTACAAAGTCTGGATATCCTCAATAACTGATTATCTATAATATTCTTAAAAATATGTTGGGGTGCATGCTCCCTCTATCCAATCAGGCATTTTTCCAATGCTTGCCCCATTGTTGTTCTTCAAATACTTACATTATTCAATTAGGATCTGAAACCTTCCTGGGTACATTTTTTGTCTGCCTCAGTTACCAAATGCTTCCTGACAGTATCTTACACTAAAAGTACTTTGCAACCTTATCTATGTTATGATAATGCAGTGTGTTTTACAGTTCTGATGTTTGAGATGATATTCAAAAGATTTTGGATCTTACTGATACATGGATAAGCAACTGGGAGAGCTGGGTGAAACTGTCAACTGTTAGCCATTAAGTTATTATTTGGAGAACATAATTAATGTTTTGTGCTGCCATAGAACATTTTGTTACATCTCCCAGCCCAAGACCTCTAATTTTATAGAGATGATAGTCATCATATCTAGAGCTGTCTTAAATGTTGCTGTGAACGCAGTGGCAAAAATGACATACTAGGCTTAACTGCAAGCTTTGGTATAAAACTTGTACCAGTGCTGAATATTTTACAGACAAGACTGAACCTAGGTTTTCTACTCAAGATGCTGTTACTTTACTTGAACCCACTGATAATGACTTTGAATTTTTTTTCATCTACTTCAGTTTGTGTTATCTGCAACTTTAATTAATTTGAAGAATTCAGGAGCATACTGTTTTGCCTACTTCTACTAATAATATATTTGAAGCCTTGCCTGATCATTTCACAGGTTCATAGTTTAATAAGTTCTTCCTAAGGCTATGAATAAAAAAGATACCACCAAGAAGCTCAGTCACGTCATCCTGTAGTGTAGAAGTGCCATTCCATTAAGTATACATTCTCCACATATACCTGGTGAATACTGGTTATTATTCATCCAGACTAGTCTTAAAAGGAAGCACTCTGCTTCATAGGTAGACTTTCTCCACATATACCTGGTGAATATTGGTTATTACCCATCCAGACTGGTCTTAAAAGGAAGTACTCTGCTTGATAGGTAACAGCAGCCTATTCAAGAAAAAGGATATATATTGGGTTAAGTATATGTCACTCAGTCTATAGACTTTTTCCCCAGCTTAGAATCAAACCCTGCACCCTAGGCTTTCCAAGACAGAATTCAAATGCACAACGCAACAACAGTTCTAATTGCTGTGGAGATTATGTGGATTGAACTTAGGGCACTACTCTGTTACAGTGGCTACTGCACTTATAAAAGCATGCATTACCCAAAATAAAGATAAACTCAGTGATTCAGAAAAGGTGAAACAACTAGGCAATAGTTAATTCTTTGTTTTTCTCAGTTGTTGACAGTATCAACAGAGGACTGAGGCATTTCCTTTTGGCTACGTGGGCTGCTTCCCCTCACTGTGTTATTGTTAGTTTACAAGATACTTGCTTGTTGTCACAAGAATAAGCTTATGAAGTTATGACGCGGATGGCAAGTGCTTTGGTCTAAAGAAGAAGGTTTATATTCAGGAATTTTGTTTGTAGTATTAGCTGCAAATGTTCTTCCCCTTGTCCTTAAGACTACTGCTGTAGTGCAAGCCCACAATGTTGTTTGATATTTCTAAACACTTTTCCATCCACTGAGTTTATTGTGCCCCCCATCATTTAAGTTCATGCACTTATTTTGAAGCAACTGCAGTCTTTTTTGTATATATTCAGATTATATGGCTTTCTAATTTTCATGGCGGACATAGATGGTCAGACATGTTTTCTGTTTTGGTTCTTTGTTGGAAATTTGAATCAATATTTTGCGTGTTTCTTTTTTATCATCGGAGTATTTTTGGTTGAGTTTTTTGTAGGTGAGTTTACTGGTCATATTTGTAAATCTTTTCAAGGGAGTGATATTTACTACTTCAATGTTTCTTTGTGTATATCCCCTGCTTTTTTGAACAAGGTTACTTATTTGTGGGGTAAATACACTGATTTGAGAAGATGTTACTCTACTTGGAGCCTTGTTTTATTTGTGCATTTATCTGCATTTAAGAATGAAATTACTGCATATGCTTAAACTATCTTGCTGTTCATCTGATTGACTTCAAATCGTCATCTAGCTAAGTTGTTTTGTGGCAGCATACACTCTCAAGCTATATTTATTTGTCTTTTTACATTAAGATGACTGAAATATCCCACTTATTGGCATTATATAGTGACTAGAACTATATTACTTGGGAAGCAAGCAAGAAAGCTATTAAATGTAGTTGTTTTATTGGCCAGAGGGCTTAAAAAACAATTTCCTGTGTTGTTAATGCCTGTATCAATATGGCATTTGTGTATAGTTGCTCATCACACAGAGGTAGTTAGCAGTGCCCTGTATAGATGCAGACACCTAGAAACCACATTTCCTTATAATACTGCCTCTGAAACTGTACCGGTAATTTGGTCAATGTAGAACAACTAATTTGCTCGTTGGGTAGCACAGAGGAGCTAGTTTGCACATTGAGGAACACTGTCCCGTGAATGTCTCTGTCTCTAATCCCAAAGACACTCTTAATCAGCCTACTATTAATCCTTTGTATACCACATCTTTATAACTCACCCAATAAAGCACCTGGCATTATGGATATGGACCTTCTCAATTTCTTCACAGCCAGTTTGTTGGATACGGGACTATTGAGACAATGTAACACTTGAGTAATTTTTACTCCCAACAATTTAATTATCAAAGAAACAAGCACAGTACTTAGACAACAGAACATAGACAGGGCTGTCGCCAAACAAAGGGAGCCTATAACAAGAAAACTAACTAAAGATCCTGTTGAGGTTTTAGAGATAGTCCAGAAATTTTATGAAAATTTGTGTAAAGCAGAGAAATGTGGAAATCAAAAAAGAGTGTAAATGGAAATGTTTATGGAAGACTTAATTGTGCCAAGGATAGAGGTAGACTAGGCTCAGCTACTAACAATTAAGATAGGAGATGATGAAATAAAAACAGTGATGTGTAACCAATCTTCATGAAAGTATACAGGAACAGATGGTATTCCCATAGAAGTTTGGAAATTAGGAGGGAAGAAAGTGATAACAATTTGGGAGATTTTATTTAACAGTATTTTCAAAGGATAGGAAGTACCAACATCCTGGAAGAAAGCTGTGATGGCTGTATTACAGAAGAAGGCAGTGACCTTTTAGACACAGCTTCATATAGACCCATTTCAATTTTAAGCCACTGTTATAAGGTGTTTATATTTATACTAGCTAAAAGAATGGCAAAGGTGTTACAAAAAATTGATAGATATGGATCAGTGTGGTTTTGTGGAGGGGAGGCAAACATTTTGCAACATTAACAGAACAATGATGATCCAGAGGGAAGCAAAATATAAGAAAAGAACTCTGTTGTTAGTGGGTCTTAATGCAGAGAAAGCATTTGACAAAGTAAGCTGGGATTTTATGAGTAGGGCATTGGAAGTGTTTGCATTCCCTGATACAATAATAAGGTTAATTAGAGGTATATATATATATATATATATATAGATATATATATATATATATATATATATATATATATATATATGGGTTCCGTTCAGAAGCTCGAAATACGGAAATCTCGAATTTCAGTATTTCAAGCCCAAGAAGCCGAAGCTACATAATAGCAAATGTTTTGAAGTGCAAAATTCAAAACCTCGAATACCGGAGGTTTTGAATTTCGCACTTCTAAAGTTCCGCTATGGTCATGTATTCAGGTAAGTGTGTGTGTGTGTGTGTGTGTGTGTGTGTGTGTGTGTGTGTGTGTGTGTGTGTGTGTGTGTGTTAAAGGGTTTGGGTAGGGGCTGTGGTGTGTGTTAGTGTGTTTTGTTGCTGTGATGTGTGTGTGTGAGGAGAATGTAGCTTGTGTGGTGGTGTTTTGTGTGTGTTTGTATGTAGTGTGACCTCGGAGTGAGAATATTTAAGTAGGGGGGGTGTACAGGGGTGCTTGCCCCCCTGCTTTCATATAGTACAGTGATTGTGTGTGTTTGTGTGGTGGATGTTGTGTGTTTGTGTGTAGTGAAACCGTGAAATTCAAAACTTCCGGTATTCGAGGTTTTGAATTTCATGTTTTTTAGTTTTTGTTGTTTTGTGGATTCCACTTGTTGGACTCGAGATACTGAAATTTGAGATTACAGCATTTCGAGCTTCTGAAGTGAATCTATATATATATATATATATATATATATATATATATATATATATAGTTTCCCTTTACAAGATCGAATTACTGAAAGCTCGAAATTCATAAGCTCGAGCCTAGAATCTCACGTTTTCAGTAACTCAAAATTGTAAAGGGAAGCTGTAAAAGTAAAAAAAAAAGAAATGTGCTTACATGTATGCAGGGAGCTAGGTCCTCCTGCATCGTTCCTTGTGTAATATGCGAGTTGTGTGACCAGACTTTAATTGAGGAGTGGACATTCTCCTGTTGTGTGCTTATGCATATAGTGCGGAATGGGAGAATTCCCTTTTCTTTGCTGAAGTGCGATCTCAGAGTTGGTATATTAAAGAAGGGGGGGTGTGGGGGGTGCAGGGGGGCTTGTCCCCTGCAAAAACATTAGAAAAGTGTTTTTTAGTTGTTTGTGTTCCCCTGCAGAATTTCAAGTTACTGAAAACTTGAGATTCTGGCTTCGAGCTTATGAATTTGGAGCTTTCAGTAATTCGATCTTGTGAAGGGGAACTATATATATATATATATATATATATATATATATATATAAAATCAGAGGCGAGAATTAAATTGGAAGGGTTCTTCTCAGATAAGCTGTGTCTGAATATAGGAACCAGACTGTGGTGTCTTCTTTCCCCTTTGTTATTTGATTTATATTTAAAGCCATTTGCAAAGAAAATAAGAGACTCAGAAATAGGGGGATATAATTGGTATGGTAATGAAGAAAAGTTGTCTTTATTTGTAGATGGTATTGTTTTGTACCTGATAAATCCAGAAAAGGACATGTAAATGCTATGGAACATTTTGAGATAGTTTCAAGTCTTTTCAGAATATAAAATTAATAAAGATAAAACAAAGCCTTTAGCCTCAAATTATGTACCCGCACATGAATTGGTTCAGCAATACCAATGTTTATGGGGACATGCTAAGATGAAGTATGTAGCAGATTGGATTTAAGAAAAAGCTTCTGTTCTGGAAGCAAAGGATACATGGGAAGAGACTAAACAAAAGATAATACAACAATTGAGAAACTGTAAAATCTTATTTATGGATATGGATAGTAAGTTACAAGCAGTGAAAATGTTTTCATCTCTTTAGTCTTGTTTATAGGTTAGGTGTGCTTTTATCAATCCAAGGAAAAGCTGTGGACAATAATTGGTAAAGATTTGAAGGAATTGATCTGTGAGGTAAAGACGGCAAGAGTTAAGTGGGTTATTTTGATCCTTCCAAAAGAACAAGGTGGTGTAGGTTTACTTAATTTGAAAGGGATATTTTAGAGCTACACAGTTAAGGCTCATATACTTAACACAAGCAGAATATTATAATTCAAAGTGGAAAGGGATTATGATGAAGCAAGTGCCAGAAATAGAGAGAGTGGGATTCTGGATACACATCTTTAAGAAGAAGAATAACAACCATATAGAAGATTATATTCATAAAGTGGCAGAAAGTATTCTAAGAACTAAGCCAAAATGAGAATGGAGAAAGTAGATTTTGTCAGTAGGGATAACTGCAAGTAGGGGTACAGAAAATATGCAAGAGGGAGATAGAATTTACTCAAGAAATCTGGCAAAATAACCAAGATATTCACAGCAAATAACTCCCATCAGAAAAGGTAATAGAGTAGAATGAGGTCAAGAAGACATTTGGATTGCAGTCTAGAGACTGCCTTCCCTACCTGGGCTTGATCTTAGAGTACAGGCAAAGAAAATGGGATAGAGAAATTTTAAGTGAAAGACCTGCTCTGGTACAGTTTTTAGGAAGAGCAAACCTGCCTGGTGGATAACCGCCATTAACAGGTTTTAGAATAAAATAAGAAACTGCTGTCTAAGAGTAAGAAGGAGCAGGCTATAAACTGAAGACACTCCTTCCTCAGCTTAAATAAGCAAATAAGACTTCTTGTGAAGTCCTCCAAGGCAAACTTCTTTAGTTACATCTGTAACCTAAAAGATAAGGCCCAGATTTGCACTGAACTGGTAGTTAATGGTAACACCTATACTGTGCCAGTGGACATAGCTAACCTTGTAGCTGACAGATTTGGTGAAAACTTCACTCCCCTGTCCCTGCCACACGTACCTCATGACATCCCTACCACCTTGTCTCCTACATCATATCTCTAAAGAGCAGTTCATAAATGCCTTCTCTAAGGCCAAAAACACAGCATCAGTGGGACCTGATAACATCCCAGGCTGCATTCTACATGAGCTCAAACATGAATTAGCATCAACATTGGGTACTCTTTTCAATCACAGTCTAAGCACTGGCTTTGTCCCAGCTGAATGGAAAACAGACACCATTATCCCCTTGCACAAAGGTGGTGTTTCTACTGACCCTGGGAACTACAGACCTATTAGCCTGACTAGCCCTCTCTGCAAGGACATGGAGAGAAGCATCATAGAAAATGATCAAGTCTTCATCACGTGGGAGCATCCATTATGAACAGTTCAAAAGACAGAAGCTAGAAAAATGGATATAGTAGTCCAAGACAAGAAGACAAGAACAGCATTGATCATTGAAATTGGCAAACTCAGTGACTACAGTGTCCTGCATACAGAGAGACACAAGGTTATAAAAAACAGCCTACTATCATATTTAAATAAGCTACCAATACATGTAACTGGTATGAATTACAGAAGGAGTCATTACTGGGGACATTGCGGGTGCTGCGAAGAGCACTTTTGGCTGACATCACAGAGTGAAACAATACTAATTTCATTAACTTTAATCGTACTCTGACTTAGGAATGGGGTCCATTCCCATCATGGTATTAGAAACCCAAAAGATTTGGAGAAATTAAAAAAGGGACAGACCTTATCAACAAAGATATAGGTAATCTCCAAACACTAGATCCTACCCAGTTTGAATTTGTCAAGGGGAGATTATGCCTGTTAATCCTGGTGGACTTCTTCAAGACAGTCACCCGTGCCCTGGATGAGGGAAAATCTGTGCATGCAGCCTACCTAGACCTAACCAAGGTATTTCACACTATCCCTCACTCAGGCATCATTGACAAATTCTCCCAGCTAAATATCAACCCTTATATCATAAGATGGGTTGCAAACTAGTTCACTGATAGAACCATACAGTCAAAATAGGGCAATCCACCTCCAACAGCAGACCCGTAACCAGTGGTGTTCCACAGGGTTTGGTCCTGGGACCTCTACTGTTTAGATTGTATTTCTCCGAAGTACAAGCTAAAACCAAGGAACTGTGGCTGACAAAGTTTGCTGATGACTGCAAACTTAGTGCAGTCATAGAACCTCCAAACAATGTCAACATCCTTCAAGAAGGTCTTACATAAACAAATGATTGGTGCCAAAGTCATAGCCTCAAACTCAATGCAAAAAATGTGTTATCATCCCTTTTAGTAAGAGTGATGTTCCTGCAAATTACCACATCAATGGCAATACCCTTAGTATGCACTCAGTGGGAAGAGATCTGGGCAGTGAGGTTGACAGCAACCTTGCCTTTCATCACCATTTTTTCACAGTGGTAAGAATGGCATTCTATATGACTCATCTCATAAGTAAGTTATTGTTTTGAGAAAAGGGGAAGATATCACTTCCCTGTACTTTTCACTCATTAGGCCAATAACTGAGTACAACACCCCTTTTGCTATTTACCTTTCAAAGCACCTGCAGCAATTGGAGAGACCACAAAGGTTCCTCACAATGAAAATTCAAGGTCAGCTATCCTATGTAGATCAGCTGAAATCACTGTCACTTTATTCTGTTTCATACAGACTACTCAGAGGCGATCTCTGCCTTGCTTATAAGGCAATCTCTGACCATGCTTTATTGGAAATGTTGCACATCCAGAAGTCAAATAGCACACAGGTTACTCGTTGTAAGAACCAAAACCTGGTATGTGACATCAATACAACCTGCTGGAGGGACAGAGTTGTCTCACAGAAGTTACTATGCCTTTGGAATAGACTTCCACTTCACGTCAAACAGAGTACCTCATTGGTCCTCTTCAAACGCAATCTGGATGATTGGATGGGTAACCGTAAATTCATCCCAGGGGGTTCAAACTGTGTTCCTGCTTGACAGCGGCAACAGGTGCTGATCATGGTAACAAGAGTAAATTTGGATAGGCTTGTAAGGGCCCTCAGGCCATTAACCCAGTAACTTCCTATGATCTTATGTTCCTATGAATCTAGAACAGAAGCAGCTATCAAAAAGGGGATAATTAGTAGGGTATATAAAATACTGCATAATAACTATAAGAATCAATCAGAGGAGATTAGAAAACATTGGGAAGTGTAGATCAATATGTGTTTATATACCTTTAAGAAGCTATCTAAGGGCTTGCACAAGTGTATAAATACTGAGTGCATGCAAGCCTGACTGCCATTTTGTAGTTAGCTGTTGAGATGTAAGCATGTATGTTTGTAAGCTCTGTTTGTTAACTAGTTCATTCATATTTAAAGATGCTGCTATCCATCCTGATGTGTTTGTATGTATTAAAGCATCTGAACAAAAATCCCAGCCTTCTTGTTTTATATATTAGAGATGAACGAGTGACATGCTGTCAGAAGTGGCATGTCTAAAAGGACATGGTGCCAGAACAGGCATAACAAAGGGGCATAGAGTCAGAAATGGCTTGAGTAAAATGATTTAAGGCACTTGCTTAGAGTTGGAAGAATATACATGAGTGGATCATCCCAAAAATGTGGATACTTCATAAAAGAGATCAGAAATGAATTTCAGGTATTAAAACTTGCTTAACACTATTTCTTTTTGCATAATATAAAATGAGGCATACAGAATGCTCTAAATCATTTTTGCATAAACAGATATGTACAATATTGATAAAAATATTCAAATTACTATGGAAAATGTTTGAAATAAAGTCCGAATTGCATAAACAAATAAAATAAAGGGAAACAACCACATTTTGCAAAGCATATGTATTTGCATATTAAGCAAAGATATCTGAGCTATCAGAAGTGTATAAAGTGTTTACATGTTTGTGCAGTGTTACAGTAAAGCAATTTAGCAAAAGTACAGCCATTACCATGCATATTTTACAGAATACAGCCATTACAGAGTTTATTTCACTAAGTAAAGTATTTCAAAGAGTATATTGTGAATTTGAATGTTGTTACAAGCTCACAGAACTGTTTGTTCGTACATAATTACAAGGGCCATATTTTCAGTGTTTGTGTATACTTTGTGGGTATGGCAGATGGATTTCATAAACCCAGTGCACTTGTGTTTGACAGTAATATTGCTGAGAACTGGAGAGTGTTTGAGCAAGACTATGACATTTTCATACAGGGTGCATTTTCTGATAAAGAAAGGCCTTTATTCTTCTTAATTTAGCTGGGTCAGAAGCCATGGAAAGGGAGCGTTCATTTGTGTATGTACCTGCTATCTATACCAGAGAGGGGGAAAACCATCATATTGTTGTACCGGCTGAGTCAAGGGAGAACCCTGAGTGCTTAAAATGTAAATTTACAGAAATGTGTAACCCCCAGACAAATGTTACAATGGAAAGGCACTTATTTTATACAAGAGATCAAATTCCTGGTGATACTTTTGCCGCATATATAACTGACCTGAGGAATAAGGCTAAAATGTGCAGATTTGGTGATTTAAGAGATGAGTTAATAAAGGACAGACTTGTGTGTGGTATAAAAGAAGATGCTGTGAGAAAGATTTTGTTTCATCTCAGTGACTTAACTTTGAATAAGGCCATTGAGATTTGTCAGATATATGTGTTCACAGAAAAGCACACAAATATACTTACAAATGAGAACAGCTCTAGAAGGCACAGTGATAAGGTTCATGCTGATAGTATGCATCATGTTATTAAAAGAAACAGGCCTACGTACATGGCAACAACTGTAACCCCTGCAGCACTCACTGTAAACCCTGGAACTTTCTAGCACATTCCAGAGTTTGCACAGTCTCAGTGAAGCATAACACTGAGTCAGCAAACAAGCATAAGAGTGGGGAGGAACAGGTGCCACCCACTTTCATTGCCAGCTCTTGTGAGTGTGGTAGTAATCATGAATCTAAAAGGGAGAAATGTTTAGCTTTTGGTCAACAGTGCCATAAATGCAATAAATGGAATAATTTCAAAAAATTATGTAAATCAAAAGGCCCACATTTATTAAAAGAGAGCATTTTAAGAAACGAGTTGATCAATTAGGAGGCTATGGAGTAGAATTGTAGCCCACTCTTTATGTTGATGGTGTGTCAGTGCTTTATGAAATGGTCAATGTAGTAGATTTAAGGGCAAAGAATAATGTGTTTTGTACTGTTCGGATAAATGGCAAATCCATAGAGCTCAAAGTTGCTATAGGTTCCAAGTGCAATGTTATGTCAGCAGAAATATTTGCTAGAGTGTGTAAATGTGAAAGGCTTGATTTGGCAAGGTGTGTGAAACTTCTTACTTATGGAGGTGAAGAAATTCAAACTGAAGGCTCAAGAGTGCTTTTATGTTACTCTGCTGGGAGATGCTACAGCTTGTTATTTTATGTGGTCAAGAGGCATGTCCAGTCATTATTAGGGCTCATAGACAGTTTGAAAATGGGACTGCTTTCATTTAATAAAGAACTCCACCATGTTAGCTTAAAAGACCACTACTCTAATTTTGCCCAGCACATTTTTTCTAGCTATGCTGATCTTTTCCAAGACAAACCAGGCAAGCTTCCAGTTGTGTACTCTATGAGGTTAGACTCGGAAGTTAGTCCAGTTATCAGGCCAGCATGTAAAGTTCCAACAGTCATGCAGTTCCAAGTGAAAGCTGAGTTAGATAAAATGGTGTGACAAGGTGTGATTTGTCCAGCTGAAACTCCAAATTAATGGGTATTTTCCATGGTGGTAGCTCATAAGAAAAGCTCAGATGACATCAGAATATGTATTGATCCATGAGGAAAGCACTTAAAAGATCTTATCATCCAATATGCACAGTGAAACAAGTGGCAGCCTTGATGCCAAATGCCACTATTTTTTTCTGTCCTAGATGCAAAGAGTTCATTTTGGCAAATTCAGCTTGACAAAAACATCCTCATTGCTCACTACATTCTGTACTCCATTTTTTCTGGGTATCCTTGTGCTATTATAGTAGACGACATACTGGTACGAGGTTGTGATGAGGCAGAACATGACAGAAACCTCAGAAAAGTTCTGGGAAGAGCACGTTAAGTGAATCTTAAGCTCAATGCACTGAAATGCAAGTTCAGGATACAAGAAGTTACTTATGTTATTCATTTATTTAGGAGTACAGGCTGACCCTTTAAAACAAACAGACATTCTCGAGATGCCAGTTCCAGACAATGTTCAAGCCCTGCAAAGTTTTCTTGGCATGGTCAACTACCTAGACAAGTTAATTCCAGACTTGAGCCAACTATCAGCACCGGTCAGAAAGCTGACACATAAAGATGTATCCTGGTCTTGGTTAGAGCAACACCAAAGAGCATTTGATGTCCTAAAACAGAGAATTGCAAGTCCACCTACTCTCAGATACCATGATGTTCACAAGCCACTTTCCTGTGATGCTTCAAAATTTGGTCTTGGTGCAGTCATTCTACAAGAGGATCAACCTGTTGCCAACGCATTGAGAACTCTTACCCAAACTGAGATACAGTATGCCCAGATTGAGAAAGAGTTTTTGGAAATTGTGTTTACATGTTCGAAATTCCATGATTATGTTTATGGTAGACCTCTCCAGATCGAAACAGACCAACAACCATTAGTCACTATCTTGAGAAAACCAATGCATTCATCTTCAGCCAGACTGCAATGTGTGATTCTGAGATTGCAAAACTACAAGAAAGACAAACTTCTTTATCTATCTATACTGGAGAGGGGGAAAACCATCATATTGTTGTACCGGCTGAGTCAAGGGAGAACCCTGAATGCTTAAAATGTAAATTTATCTATACCGGAGAGGGGGAAAACCATCATATTGTTGTACCGGCTGAGTCAAGGGAGAACCCTGAGTGCTTAAAATGTAAATTTACAGATCACCCAGAAATACCACAGAACAGCACAAGTAAGAAAACCTTGATTTTGTAGTCACGGAAGTGAGAACATTTTTCCACATATCTTGATGAGCTAAGAGATCACACAGCTACAGATCCAGTTTAACAAAGGCTCAATCACTTTATCAGTCAAGGATGGCTATCAAAGCAAACTAGTTTACCTCAAGAAGTGCAACCTTATTTTCCATACAGAGATGAGGGGTCTGTATTAGAAGACCGAATGTTTAGGTGATTGAACACATAAACATTGATCTTCTAATATCGAAAGCAAAAAATGGTGAACGGACGATTTAATGCAGGGAAAGACTTCCCTTGGCCGTTCACCAGAGTTTGCTATTTCTGTACTGTTGAGGAATCTTGGAGTTGGTATATTTAGTTGGGGGGTGGGGGGCACAGCCCCTCACATCGAGGGGTGTGGGCGGCGAAGCCCCCTACTTAGTTTAGATGTAAAGTAATGTTTTTTGTGTTGTGGCCAAAGGACGTGTTTCCCTGGGACATTCGATATTGTGCAGTTCGATATTAGAAGATCAATGTTTAGGTGTTGAGTCACCTAAACAGTCAGTCTTCTAATATAGACCCAAGATGAGACTTTGTCTGACAAAGGCATCATTATGAAAGGTCCAAAAGTAATTTTTCCAAAGTCTTTGCAACCAGAGTACATTACTGTCTTACATTGTGGTCACCCAGGAACTGAATCTACCAAAAGAAAGGTGTGAAAACTAGTATTTTGGCCTTCTATGTTACAAAACATTGAGAGATCACTTTTATTTTGTTCAGTGTGTAATAGTACAAAGCCCCGTCAGCAGAAGGAACCACTTCATCTTAACAGGAATCCGAAACTACCTTGGCCAACAGTAGCCACAGACATCTTTGAGTGGAATGGTCAGTATTATTTGGTGTTAGTGGACTCTAACTCCAATTGGTTCAGGATTTAGCTACTTCCTAATCTAGCATCCAGTGCTGTCATTACTTAGAACAAGCATCATTTTGCTGTTCATTGTAGTCTGAACAAAGTTATTTCTGACAATGGCATGCAGTTTACAAGTCAACAATCCAAAAGATTTGCTGAAGAATGGGACTTTACTCATGTCACAAGTAGTCCAGAGTACCTGCAGTCAAATGGTTTGGCAGAACACGGAATGCAAAGAGCAAAACAGTTACGAGAGAAGTCTAAATTTAGAGACATTAGTGATGTTTGCTTGAATCTCTTGAATCTCAGAAATGCTCCTTGTGATAAACATCTTGGCTCACCTGTTCAGAGACTTCTGTCGAGACAAACCAGTATCACATTCCCAATCAGTGGTCAATTGTTGATTCCATGTGTCAAGAACAACAAATCAGTAAAAGCCAATCTGTTGAAGAAACTCCTGTCCCACAAGTCCTACTATGATAAGATCAGTAAACCACTTAATCCATTATGAGAGGGAGAAGTGGTAAGGATACAAACGTCCAAAGGTTATGTTCGGATTGGTATCATGAAGAATATTGGTCCAGAGCTGAGATCGTACATTATATAATCAGAAGGAGCAACTTTTATGTCGAATCGGAAATATTTGAGTCTGAGCCTATACCACAGCACATTGCCTGTGAGACTCTTTATCTCAGAGTGAGTTGTCCAGTGTTCCAATTCCAGAGGAAGTTCCAGAGGACATTCCTGTTCCTATGATAAATCCATAATTTCCTGATATGAACTATGCACTGCAGACTGTCCCTGTTGTTAAATTTGCTCCTAACTGTTATGTTACAAAATATGGTCAAATCTTTAAACCCTGTAGCAAATATGAAGCAACTTGGACATAAACATTTTGTTTTGTTTCCAGTATATATATAGTAATGCATGTCTAGCTCAGATATTGTTTTGCATAAAGGACAATATTTTTAAGAGGGAGAATGTAGATCAACATGTGTGTATATACCTTTAAGAAGCTATCCAAGAGCTTGCACAAATATATAAATACTGAGCATGTGCAAGCCTGACTGCCATTTTGTAGTTAGCTGTTGAGATGTAAGCATATATTTGTGTGTGTGTGCGTGTGTGTGTGTGTGTGTGTGTGTGTGTGTGTGTGTGTGTGTGTGTGTGTGTATGCACATGTTGTGTGTGTTATATATCAGTTTATGTGTGTGTGTGTGTGTGTGTGTGTGTGTGTGTGTGTGTGTGTGTGTGTGTGTGTGTGTGTGTGTGTGTGTGTGTGTGTGTGCGCGCGTGCATGTGTGTGTGCGTGTTTATGGGAGAGGAATGCTTTTTTATTATTGGCAACCTCCAATTTTAACATAATTCTCCCTAAATACATACACCAGTCCAAAAGCTTAGAGGTTAAAGTGCAGCATTGCCAATGGGTAGACCTAGGTTCAAAACCCATTTAGGGCTCAGCTGGGCAGCATCTGCAGGAAAGAAAGGCCTTGCAATCTACTTCTATAATATGCTACAAAACATCCATGAGGCCTACCTGTAGAGTTGATTTCAAATTGAGGGCATTTACTTCTTTACATACATAGGTTCTATAATAGCTTCCCTTGTGCTCTAGCATTGCAGTACTAATCCCGGGAAGAGCACATAATCATTTACATTATGTTATTACTCAGTAATTATCTACATATATACACCTTCCTCTGTGGCAAAACAAAAGCTGGATACCATGGTGCTTAATTAAAAAAAAAACACTTCTTATGTACTTCTCCCATAACTTTTAGTATTTGTTATAGCCTGTCAAATGTCTCATACAGTAAACATATACCTTTATCATTCATGATGCATCCTTCCCACTTTCCTCATATACTCAATCAGCAAAACTGGCAACTTTTGCCAATTATATTATCCTAAACCAATATGTACTGTATATCTTATTCAAGTTCCCATTGGATGCTCTTCCCCTTAAACATTCTTCTTTCCCTGCTATTCACATTATATATATTTCTAAGCATCATAAATTCCTCTAAAGATCCTCATCTTTGATTCTTACAAATTCATAACCTTGCTTAAACCATTCACTGATAACCATTGCATCACTAATTGCACATCGTCACCAATGCAGACCACAGCTTATTAACTTAGATATATTTCAACTTATTCTCTTACTCTTCATTCCAGTCAGTTATCCATCCCTGCTTGACCTTCTTTTTTCCTCTTATCCCCACCAGCTTCCCAACAGAAGAGAGAGGGAACCTTTGGCACCTTTCTTCAACTATTTTAGTGTCTTTTCTAGCCAAACACTATATAGAATCTTTTCAGAAGATAATTGTTCTTCATGTAAAAGCAAATAAATATAACCTCCTTTTTGCAAGCAGCTCTGTGTCTCAGCCTCCACCTCAATGGGACAGGACAACATACCAGGTTGTCTGATTATCAGTAACAAATATGAACTACACAACCCTCTGCTTAACCTCATTAATATAAGCCTCTCCACTGGGTACATCCCTGAAGCCTGTAATTCCATTACACAAGGGTGGCCCTCAACTCTGGTGAATAGCCAAATGACTACCTCTATAGCTACATATGTACATAGTCAAATACCATGTTCATGTTGCCACATCAGTCAAATATTCAACTTCCCTATTTCAAATTTATGTCATATATTTGGCACCTATTAGTTAACAACCTATCTTATTGTTAATTAGTTTAAATTTCTCCATTGTATTCCAAAATAACGCCAATTGTAAATGCAAGTTTAATTTTTATTTTAGTATTCCACCTCCACAGGCAGCCTTAATTTCTGTTATTACCTAAGATGGTGAATAGCGGCAGTGCTGTGTCCTTAAGATTTCCAGCAAGTTGGCATACTTATGACTGACACATCATATGACACTTCTTCTTGATATACACATTTCTCACAAACATTGTTCATGTGACAAATTTAACTTTAAATTGAAAGAGATTCATACCATGTTTCAATGGTACCTTACTTTTATGACTGTAGTTCTTTCAGAAACATTACATTATCTAACTGCATAGCTTTAAATTGTCCTAGTATATGGTAAAAAAAACTAAATTACATCTGAGTTTCAGACATTCAGTGTCAGTCCCTGTCTTACACTCACAAAGACAGCACAGTCTTTCATACACATAGTTAAACTTCCCTACCTCACCCCAAGGGCAACTACTTTCACTTTTATGGAACCGATAATTTATGGTTACACTCCACCATTCAAAATGACTTACCTTGTTCAAACTAAAGTGATGTGAATTGTGGAGCAGCAGATAAAAGCAGAAAGTGAAAAGACAAAGGATGAAGATAGAATCTAATCTACCCTGTAAAGCATGCTTGGGATTTGCCATCACTTATCTTTAACTACCCAGTTCTATGCAACCTAGCAAGGCTGATAAATTTCCATCTTTCTCAAACCACCAGAAAAAAAAGGTTCACCTGTTCCATTTCATTGTCAAACAGCTCTGTCTGTATAGTCATCTCTTTAGTTGCTGTGACTACTGCAAAACTTCTCTCTCAAAATAGACTTTTCTTTCCACACATCCTCCATCTCCTTGGGTGTGCCAGTGTCTCAATTTGATCATGTCCTTTTTTTATTTGCTTCATTTTCAGCTGTATGAATCTCACTGGTAGCGCCTTTATTTTTGCAATTGCTTCATCCAGATTGCCTAAAATCAACATTTTATAATCTGAAAACCTTTTGTTGAAGGAAATGACAGTTTAAAATGAATTATTTTATATCTACTCTCTTTCATTGCATCAGCATTATCAAGAACATTCCTTAACGTGATCTCTGAATAGCATTGCTCAGCAAACACCATTCTCCCTGCCACGGTCAATTTTCTACAGTTATAATTTATTCAACACGTTTTCTCTCAAAACAAGTTAAAAATTCAATCAACATTGTCTCCAGCTTTCAGTGTCTGACTGTTTCTGAAAGTGGCAAGTGTTTTGTTTATGCAACACTCAAAAGAGTCCTTGGAAAAAACACTGTGATAATTTTACTTCTCAAATAGTCCAACGTCACTTTTATCTTCTCTGTCCGGAACACCGTATAACTTTAAACTTCAGTTTTATTCATTATCCTCCATTTTGGTAAGATGTGACTTAATTTTATAGGTTCATGGATAAGTACTGGGCTAACTGTCCTTCTCGTCCATTCTAAGCTTAGATAATTTCCCAAAGTTGAGAAATAAACTCCGTACCTTGTGTCTGTACCTTGTGTTAGCGAGGTAACACCATAACCATTATGCCAACCGTATTGCTCAGGAGTTCTGAGAGGAAAATAATGATTCTTTTTTCACTTTTTCTTACTTTATATGATATTTACTACCAATTTAACAGTGCTGTAACTGTGTTTATTGTTAAATAATGGTTTTGCTCAAATTACTTTATTTGAATTTTCTGTTGAGATTTTTTTATTTTTTTTTTTTTACTTTCTGGCAAGGGATTCTCAAAGTAAATGCTTATTTATGCTGTTCTTATAGGTTCCTATGTGTTTACTAGGCTACCTACCACAAGGGGATATTTAAGCCTTGCCATGCATCCCAAATCTCTGACAAGTTCTGGTGCCCTTCATGAGTGTAATCAAGGGCTTGGGAGGTGAAACATTTAAGAGCAGGGAAGATGAGCTATTTATAGGCTGCCTGTGTCCATTAGAAACATAGGTGCCAAAGCAGGGACTTGAATTTGCTCAAGTACCATAACTTTCCCTGCAGCCCTTTCTTGAATCTCTGCCAAATATTTCCTAATGGTCTCCACCACCTTCTGTCAGCCTTGTGGGTATTCACTATCACCAATAGTGGCAACTTTAAGCCTTTTCATGGAAACATCAAGCATTCCTATATAATTCAATAACTTAGTTCATTTGGCCTCCAAACTGTTGGTCATCTCACTCGTTTTCAGTCTCAACCCATTTTTTTAGTCTTTGGGTAACTAATGCTGAACATCATGGCAGCTCAATTCCCATTCAGCATCACCTTCCCCTCAATATATTCTTCTTAAATGGCATAATCCATTTCCTCTGTGACCAATCAGTAGATGACACATATCTTATTATTATTATTTCTGCCGAAGTCCTCATCAAATGAATCCTTCTAACAGTTAAGTAGTTGGATATGAATGGAGGACTCCAGAAAGTATCCAACATCAAGCACTACTATGCCTGCATTTTCTTGACACAAACACAAAAGGAGTTCTTTGAAGTCATAGGGAAGGGTATAGTAGTAGTATGGTTTCAGGAAAGGAAAAACATGGGAATACCTTTCATATTATAGGTGTAGTACATTTACATCTGGCAGGGTGTATTATTGTTGACATTAGTGACAGTAAGGACATATTTGACCTGATTTTGTAGGCATGACCCAACTACACTGACTGAAAGAAAATAGATTTGTCAGAAGATTAAGACATTTAGTGTAGTTAATATAAATATAGTTTGGGCTGGGGAGCTTCAATTGATAAAATAATATTTTGGGTGCATAGACTAGGTTATTTGCAGGTAAGTTGTAAAATAAATGTATATATGTTAAAGGAAAGGTTAGGCCTGAGATAGACAATTTTGTTTCCAGAACAAATGGTGCAGTTAGATTTCTGGGACAAATATGCCAGTTGTTTCATATCATTTGGTTACCTCAAGAAAATGTGGGTAGAAAAGAGAAAAATAAGGAAAGGAAGGGGAATAAAAGACTGAATGTTTGCAATGAAGTGGAGTTTTAAAAATAAACTGAGTAGACTTGCCATCAGGATCCAAAATCAGTTGCATACTTGCTCTGGCAGTTCCAACCCAATTTTATAGAAATAATATATTTTTGCTTGCAAATATCTCCATTTAAGATTAAAAATGTACCTCCTACTAACCCTGATGGTGGCTTGACATTAATCCACTAAGTACAGTCCAATGACTAAATACAAGAGTAGAAAAGGATAAGAAGATTCAGCAGATGGCATGTCTACATGCTGGCCACTTACAGCAGAACACACTGGGTGCAAAGGATGTGCTACGAAAACCTCATCTATGAAGGGTAGTAACAGATGCATTTCAGGTAATCCTGCCTGAGGTAAACTAGATTAGCAGACAGCTGTCTCATCTCTCTGAAAAAATGTCCTTGAAAGTGAAGAGCTCTGAGGAGGCATTAACCGTGCGTGCAATTAGATCAAAACAAGAACTGTCTAGATACATGGAAGAGGTCAAACAAAGGCTTGCTACCAGTGAAACTGGAATAGAAGACCTAGAAATGAAATGGCAGGATATGGAGGAAATGTGAAATATTAGTATTTCTCGGCATTTGGAGAAAGCAGAGAAAAGCGAATGAGTCACCTTTATGATAAACAAATTGTTGGGTTAAACTAATATCCCATAGTAGAATATTTATGCAGAGTAGATTCATAGAGTCTTTTTGCCTTTACAATTGAGAAAAATATCTCCATGCCCAATCCTGGTCCAATCTGACATGCATGCTTTAAAAGAAAAAAAATAGAATGTCTCTGTGGACACCTGGGAAAATAATTAAAGAAGGAATAATAGATTCTTGTTTGGCAATGATTAATGTGCAGCAGCCAAGAGGCAGCGAGCTGGATTCATGCAATGAGACCACTTGTATAAGCAACTAAAGTTGAATTTTCAGTTGCTATACTCACTAGTTTTCAGAATGTTTCCTTCCAGAGGTGCAAGGGCATTGTTGTTGTACCTAGGGAAGCCTTTCAACTTATTCATTAAGGAAACTCCAAATGCACAGGGAAGATCAGGGACTGTTGAATCAACTCATGACCCCGCTCCTACAGTTGTGCCTCAGAAGTCATCACATCAGTTGGAGCCTTTTCAAAAATAGGATGAAGCAATGGAATAGGCAGCTCTACCCAACTTGGCTGTTACATTCTAAAGGTGACAATAACTGACACTTTGAGTGAGCTATTACTCCTACTCTGTGGTACATCAAGTTTATGTTTTGTAATTTTGGAGTATTTTTTATTAGCCAGGGAAGACTGCATAGTCCAAAAAGCTGTCCTTTGTAACTATGTTTAGGTTTGGTGATTCTCACTAGCTCATTGGCTGAAAACAGAATATTGTTAGCCTGCATGCAAGATATAAAAGTATTACAAGTATCAGACTTCAGAATTAAAGTACCTTAGAATAGGAAATGGGTGCATTTATAAGAATTATATTTGGATTAGTTATTATAGCATATATGTCATTACTTACTTGAAGTGTTTGACTTGAGTGAGAGTGTTACCCACTCTCATATTATTGTGTCTTAACTGCTAAATTAATGTTGTTATTGACCTTAAAATGCATTCATGTGGACAATAATTTTTAACAAAGTGTAGCCCACATGCTATGTTTTCTGAAAGAAAAAACACTTAGGGTTGTTATTAAGATGTTGCTATTGGACAGCTGGAAATAAAAAATGTAACTCTGGCTGGTTCAACAAATAAATACAGACACAATGGACTTGTACATTGGATATTACTGTATGCATTTTTAAAACTTTCTAGTATTAGATAAAAATATCTTAATTTGTTGATCAACCAACATTTTCATGTACTTGCTATAAGAAAAACATATGTCATTACTGTGAAATGTTTAGGTTATGGTAAAAGTAGGTAGACTATGCACTTTTGTAACAAAATATGCATATTCATATAGGTTCTACATGTTGGGTGCTACTGAGTTTGAAGCAAAGCTGTACCAACAGTTAATATATGGGTTCAGTGTGCACTCAATAAATGAGGTCACTAAGGGACCCACCAAGTTATCTGTGAGCTGTAGATCAGATTGAATATTTGGGGTAATAATTCCTTTTTTCATGCAACCTTGTGACGGAATCTTATGGGTTACAATTACCATCCCAAAAGAGATGTTTTGTCTCCTCTTTGGAAGCCAATGAATTTACTCATTGCATATCGGTGGATGATTTTGTTAAAATTATGTGTGGGATTTGATAAGCTTAATGAGTTTCTGTTAGTTAGTTGCAAAAAAAAATTAAGACTAAACCAAAGTGTATGGATATCTCTGGGCCACTAGGAGATTTATGCATTTGTAATGTGATTGAAAGGAGCATACTTTTAAAATGGCTTGAACTCCACCATTAAATGAGCTATGTCAAGAGACTGAAGCCAGCTGTCTTAATGCTCCACTAAATACATTTAGACTTAAACAAGCATACAAACAATTCTTAAATTTGCCTCTAGCTAAGTTTATATAAAAGGGGAAACATGAGGGTCTATAATTTTGATTTAAAGGGCTGTGTCCTTTAAATTCCAAAGGTAACTAGTCAAGAGAAGTGGTAGATATGTAACATGCAGAGGCTGGCTAGGAGGACTGAAAGTCAGTTTGGTTCCTGTATACATTGACCTACGAGCTAGTGTTCAGGAGGCTACATTAATGTGCAGAGAGTAGGTAGTCATCATGGAAGGTGTCAAGTTATCATGCTGATAGCAGGGGACAGGAATATACTTATGAACTTAATGAGGCCCAGTCTAGTGCTAGATAGCATTCCTTCGTTAAGCAATTTTTTTATCAGTATTTTGGTGATATTGGCTTTATAGATCAGGTGATGGTTTAGAACACTTAGACAGCAGAAGGTATCTGTATTTCCTATTGCCATAAATCATTTTCTTGTATTAATAAGATATTTATTTCTCATGAATACAGTTACTTTTTCAGAAAGCTATTTACTAGAGTTATTGCTTTTTCTGACCTCTCACCATCTGATGGTAAAACTTTCAACCTATCAGCTGACACTATAAAAATCTACAAAGAAACTAAGATGTCTCTTTGCAGTGGCAAGGTATTTGAACAATGGCTTAGGGAAGAACATATTTATTGTATTTATTTATTTAGTATCTGGTATCTGGGTAAGTGGGCTGTGCCAAAGAAACTTTTCAGCCATGACCTGGGCACAAAGGTAAAATTGCAGGGTATAAATTCTAACACAATGTAAACAAATTACAAATATAAACATTTAAGCCATAGCAATAGCACAATAAACTCATATCTGTACATTTAAGAGAGTGGAATCAGACAATTACATTTTCATACTGCATAAATGTTCATAATGGTTAAAAAATGACACACAGCATTGTATTGGTTAGTGCTAATTAGACATACAAGAGTTAAGATGTCAATATGCAGAATGTGCAGTGTTTTTGTGATCAATGCAGCAGGAATTGAAAGCTTAATTATTAGTAGAAAACTGTTGGGTAATGTTGAGATATTGTTAGCCAATGTCCATAAAGCAATTACAGATTACCTCATTGTGGAGGTGCTTGTACAGAACTATCTTGAACCTTTGGGGTTCTTGCTTCAGGAAAAAGTTTATTCCATAATTCTGGGTCATAGTTGGAAAATACATGCTCTCCAATGGTACATAGGTAAGTACTAGGCTAAATGCTCTTGCAAGCCATTTTAAGCCTTTAAAACTTTCCCTTTTTGTGCTCAACATAATCTATCCCATTTGATTATAGAATGGCATGGTTGATTATTATATATTACTCCTAATGAGAATCACTGGGATCACACCAAAGATAATTTGAAGGAACCCATGTATGGGATAAAGCATTTAGGAGTTGCCTCTGTCCACTAGTAGTACAGGGGGGCAGTCCTGGGGTAAATTTTCTGTTTCCTATTCATAGATCTAAACTGCAGTTGAACATGGACAGGGATGAACTTTGTTTTATTTATTTATTTTATTTTACATTTGTTGACCGGGAGTGGTCTGACTGAGCTACAAAATAGCCCTTTTTCAGCGGAAGCCCGGGGACAAAAGCTCCAGAAACATTATACAATAGCAAGTAAAAACAATTACAGAGGCAATTTTAATTTATGCTGATAAATGCAACATTATACAAGTTATAATTATTTAAAAGCAAAACATCAATACTGCAGGTAATCTGAGACAGACAAATAGACATATTCGTACAGCCTTCTAACATATTCATACAGCCATGTAGTGTTAGTTCCATTTAAATATTAGTTAGTTATAGGAAGTGAAGAAGAGGGAAGGTATGTAGGAGTTAGGCTAAGGGACAGGAAAAGGAAGTTAGTCAGAGACTGATATGCAAGGACAGAGGAGGAGGAAAGTGGGCAAATAGTGAGGACGTTTATATATGGGGAGATAGATTATGGGGGTGAGTACAGTGGCAGGACAAGAAAACTTTTAGGTGCTCCTTTACAGCCAATTAAATTGTTGAGTTTAAGTTATTAGTCTAATTTGAAGTGGAAGGTTGTTCCAAGCAATGATAGAATGATAGCTATAAAGGTTGCTTCCCATTTTAATCCTAGGTTTGTGGATAACTAGTTAGTGCTGGTCAGAGCTGCTGAGTGATCTAGTGGCAGTATAGTGGGATATACAGGAGGATAGGCTAGGACAATTGAAAGTTTGATGTAGAATATAATGTATAATCTGAAACGGAGAGAGAAGGAGCAGCTTGGGTAGCTCCAGACAGTTTAAGGGTTTAAGTGAGACACAGTGATGAGTTTTATAAGTATGTTGGGCAGCAAATCTAGCTATCTTGTTATATGCTGAGTTAGGTTTAGCAAGAAGTGTAGCATTAAGGTTTGTAAGGGTTTGTGATCCATAAAGAAGACTAGGTAGTAGATAGGTATGAGATAGGGTTACTTTAGCTTTGTTGGTAAGAAACTTTCTGTTTCTGTAAAGGAGGTCTAGTTTTTGATGAGTTTTTAATGCGTTTTCCTAATGCAGTTATTAATGTGCGAGTCAAATTTAAGTTGATCATCGATAGTGACACCTACGAGTTTGGTGCTAGAGTCAGCTACTGTTGGAGTCTTGCTGAGAGACAGTATAGTAAAAGTAGACTTGAGATGGGTAAGATTTTTAGGGAGAAAGAGAAGGAGCTTGGATTTTTTTAGGGTTTAGCATTAACTGGTTATTGGAGAGCCAAGTTTAGACTGATGTAAAAGCATCTTGAGTTTGAGAGATGAGACCTGAGGGAGAGTCAGAAATAGTAATTACAGTAGAGTCATTAGCATATTGTACAAGAGATGACTGAGAGCAGGAAGTATAGAGTAGATTAGTAAAAATATTAAACGGTAGTGAACCCAGGATGGAACCTTGAGATACACCCATTTTTATGGGCAGGGGGAGAGAGTGCTGAGAGTCATTTCACTGATTGTGATTGGTCAGAGACATAGCTGGAAAACCAAGTGACAGTAGTGGGAGAGAAATTAAGATTAGTCAGTTTATTCAGAAGTAGAGAGTGAGAAATGGTATCAAAGGCTTTAGAAAGTTCTAGGAATAGACAGGAAACAAGTTTATTGTTATCACGCGCTAGAGATATGGTGTTAGTAAAAGAGATTAGAGCAGTAGTTGTACTGTGCTTAGGGCAGAATCCATGCTGAGTGGGAGTAAGTAGATCTTCTTGTAATAAATATTGCAGTGTTTGCTTGCGTATGCATGATTCAAGTATTTTAGAGAGGGGTGACAGGATGGCCACAGGTCTAAAGTTAGAGATTTCATGGGAGTTTCTTCCTTTATGGATAGGTAATGTATAAAATTCTTTCCAGATAGATTGAATTTTAGACTCAGTGATAGAGCGGTTAATCAGGATAGATACAGGATAGGCAAGTGAATCAGTTGCTAGCTGGAGGAAAAAGGAAGGAATATTTTCAGCAGACGTTGAGTGTGGTTTTAGTTTAGAGAGTTGTTGTGACTTTCAGCTTTTCCCGTTAGGGGTCGCCAAAGTGGAACTCCAGTCCCCTAATGATTGGCAGTTGATTTTTATGTACCGAGTTGCCAGCCCTGACGCACAACCTTCAACGAAAGTACGCCCATTCACGCATGTCTCCATGCAGAAGATGCTCTGACAGTCAAACCGGACAGCGTCTTACTGTGAGGTGACAACGCTACCCACAGTAAGACAATGTCCGGTTCGACTTTCAGTTAGAGCGTCTAATGTGTGGAGACATGCGTGGATGGGTGTACCTTCGTTGAAGGTTGTGCATCAGGGCTGGCAACTCAGTACGTAAAAATCAACTGCCAATCATTAGCGGACCGGAGTTCTGCTGTGGCGACCCCTAATGGGAAAAGCTGAAAGTCACAACAACTCTCGAAACTAAGAGAGTAGAGATTTAATATAAGTTGTAGAAACAGGTTGGAAAGAAAAGGGTTTAGAGCAGTTGGAACATGATGATGAGAATGAGTGATTGGAGTCTTTAGGTAGAGGAGGGCTTGTATTTACCATCTTTGTAATGGGTTCTATAAAGAAGATATTAAAGATAGTGGCAGTGTCTTCAGGTGTCCTATTTGGGTGGGATTATGGGGTGGAGGGATTCCCAGAATGCAATATGTGGTTGATTGAATTCTAGAATTTCTTGGGATTAAATTTTAGAGCTGTAGGAGGGTTGAAGTAAAATTCCCTTTTGTAGTTAGCAATGTGTTTTTTAGTCTAGTTTCTAAGTTCTCTATACTTTTGCCAATCAGAGGGAAGTTTGTATTTTATTCAAGATTTCCACAGCATGTCCCTCTTTCTCATAAGGGTGTTGATTGTCTTAGAGACCCATGGGGATGTCTTGGACTTTATTCTAACAGTGCGAAGAGGAGCAAGAGAGTTTACTATGTCAAGAAAGATCGTGTTAAATGATAGAACTGCTTCATCTAGAGTGAGCTTCTTAAGGTGGGCCCAGCTGATTCTGAAGAGAAGGGTGTTAAAGGCATTAGGGCAGAAGCTGGATAGTTTTCTGCAGGTTATGTATCTATGAGGTCTGTTAGTATGAGGAGTGAATCTAGTAACTTTTATAGGGGAGTGATCACTAAGGGAATTGGGTAAGGTTTCAGGGTTGTGATATAATTTGGGCTCAGAAACTAGTATCCAGTCAATTAGAGTGCTAGGAATGTGTGGGTTGTTGTAGTGAGTAGGATCTGATATTATTTGTGTAAAGCCACGTAAGTTAATATGAGAGGTAGAGTGTGGGTCATTTAGAGCTAGCCAGTTTATATTTACATCACCAAGGATAATAATCTCATCTGAATAGTGTTCACTGAGATAAGAGGGAAAGTTTTCTAGTAAAGGAGTATTATCCCTTGGAGGAATATAGATGGATACTACTGTGGTAGTAGTAAAGTTATGAGGTTTAAGGTTTGCTGCTACAATTTCAGCTGGAGAGAAAGATAGGATTAGTTCACTGAGATGAGAGAGGGTTAGATGGTTAGAGTAGATAATAGTGACTCCTCCACCTTTTTTTTTTTTTTTTTGGGCAATCAAGGTGAAACATATTATACCCTGGGGGAAGTAAATCTCTGTCTGGGATATAAGGTTTCAGCCATGTTTCAGTAAGAGCAATTACATCTGGGTTATAGTCAGCAATCCAGGCCTGGAATTCACTTGTTTTATTGAGTATAATTCTGATATTCATAGAGTAAAATGAGGTTTGCTTATTAGGTGTGGTGGTGACATGTTGGTTAGGAGGGATAGAACATTTGGTGTGTGGAGTATGACAGGTCCTGGATTGGGATGGATATCTCCTGATGGGATTAGGTGTATAGGAAGAAAAGAGGACCTTTGTTTGTAGAGATCAGTAGAGAGGCATTTTATTTTAGTTTTTGAGTGTATAAGGTTGGAGGGGAATATTCTGATCCTTGGAAGAGGTGTGATTAGGGAAAGTATAGATGATGTGATATCAACAGGTTGCTGCAGAGAGGAGAAGACATAACTCTGAGAATATATGGGACTAGTATAGATTGGAGCTAAATAAGGTTGAAAGGCAGTCAAAGTTGTCAGGAGAAGTAATGGAGGCAAATAGATAAAAATATAAGGTGAGATAGTCATTTTGGAGGTTAGGAGAAGTTAGCTGCTTTAGTGTACTATAAGTAGTATATAAGCAGGAGTATAGAGTAGAGTTGAGGTTGGCCTTTATGTGGATGGGGAGTCTGTTCTGCAGCAGTGGTATTCTCTACAAAATATACCTGTCTCTCCAAACCACTCTTTTGTTGTTGCAGAAGAGGTTTAGATCCATAGACTGAGTATTTCTGATGCCTTTTGACTTGCTGATGTGCAGTAAATCCATTAGTACTGTATTGGAGGATGCCTTGTATGCCAGACACAACCAGCTCTTAGCAGTCTGTAAGACCAAACTGTAGTGACAGGGCTTTGAGTTGATCCATGCAGGACATGTTGTTTAGGCCTTGTATCCTTTTAGTAAGGTATCTCTGTGGGTGTTCCAGTTGTTGTATATGTCTGGACAGACACATGCCAAATGGGGGCATTATATTCAATGACTGGCCTAATGACGGCTGAGTAAAGGGGGACAATGACATCCTTAGATCTAGACACAATCCATTTGTTTATAAGCCGTTATTTTAAGTTTGCTTATTTTAAGGGGTGGTTGCTAAGGGAGATAATATCTTCTTGACTACCTGTTAAGGAATATAGTTTCTCTTTGAAAGGACGTTTTCTTTTTATGGGGGGATGGTAGAATTCTTTAAGGACATTAAATATCAGCATATCTAGGAGGCAGGTTGATCTTTCTGTTACTGGGATACATTTAAGGCTCTATAGAAGGTTGCAGTAGTGAGAGTGTAAGTCTGCAAACTGTGCAAAACTACAGTCTGTAGTCTGTGAGTTCTGTAAGCCGAAAGAAAGATTAGCAATTGCAATCCATATTCTAGTTTGGAAAGGAGAACATTTTTATCCAAGGTAGACGAATGTGAGATTTTATAGCTGTGTTTAGTTGATAAAGGACTTATTTACAATTATATTAGTGTTGGTGGTAAGGCCTAAAGATTTATACTCAGAAACCTGGAGAATTATATTGTTTTGACTATCTGTGATGGTAATGGAGCATTTTATGGATGGAGGAAAAAATCATTATCTTTTTTATGGTTAATCAGAAGGCTACTGGCGTTAGCTGAAGGGCAGAAATCAGAGAAGAAGAGCTGGAGTTGGGTTTGAAGGCTGGAGTGATGTTTATTGGCTTGTAGAAGTAGGATATCATTTATGTACAATATTATATTAAATGCTTAGAGGTATTCAATAAAGTTGTTGATGGAAGTGGAAACAGTAAATAACCTAAGCCAGAGCCTTGTGGGACCCCAGTGTTATGAGTACCATGACAAGAAAACTGTTTGCTGGTGTAAATTTGAAATGTTCTATTTTCTAAGTAGCTTTGGAATCACTTGGCAGCATTTGGGCCAAAGTTGAATTGTGTCAATTTGTTGATGAGCATACAGTGGTTTACAGGTTTAAATGCACTGATCGTGTCCACAAATATGCCAGCAGTATTCAGTTTCTCATTCATTTTGCAATATATGGAGCCAGTTGCTGTAAGTAAAAATGTTGTAGTGCTAAAGGTATTTCTAAACCATTCTCCTTGTCTGATAGTGAACCACAGCTACTGAAGTGTCCAAGTATTTGTTTGTACACAATTTTTTCAAATACTTTTGTGGAAAGGCAAAGATTGGAGACAAGTCAGAAGTCTTTATATGTTTTGGATGCATGAACTTTGGAGAGGGATTATTATGAAATGCCTTAGGGCAGGAGGTACAATTCCTGATGTAAGGGGGCTAATATAAATATACTACAGAAAGTAGAGCAAAGAATAGAATAGAAAATCAGGCAAAGGTACACTTTTTTTATCAGGGTGTTAATTTCCTTTATAGATATCTCAAAGAAGTGGAAGGTGGGTGCATATTCATCTAAGGGGTACAATTAAGTTTGTGGACTATAATCAGAGGCTGGTTTTGTGGTTAGTGAAGTGAAAGGAGTTGAAAATGTCTTTGGTTGTTAAGATAAAACAGTATTTGCAGTCTTCATCTAGGTTGTTGCCTATGTGGCTGAATGCACAGATACATTTACATGTAAGAAGTGTTGGTGAATTACCATATAAGCTGTTTTATTTCCTTCCACAAGTGTTTGGGCTGTTAGTGGCAGCAATTTGCTTATTTCTTAAGAAGATGGACTTAGCTGGATTAGTGTAAAATCCTGGTTTTCATTCTAATGGAAACGTAAGTTTGGTGCAACTGGAAGTCTGGGATTTTTGTCCAGGCAGTATCCTTGTGATTCATTAGATTCTTAATGTAAATCAACGTAGAAAAAAGAGCCAGCACCCTCAAGGATTCTCTTCAAACAATAGTTTTATTCCACTGAAACTAGACCGGTTTCAGCAAACAAGGCTTTCATCAGTAGTATTTTACCTGCCGTGCACCCAGCCTAACTTGCTAGCTTTCTCTTTTGTGTATTAGATTCTTAATGTAACTTGTTAGCCATGTGCTCTTGGCCCCCTGAGTGCTTGCTCTCAGAAAAAAGATGATAAGCCATGGATTTTAGATATTATTGGAGATGACTTGGCCCAACCCTTTAATGACGCATTTAACTGGTAGGATTTATAGAGTTTTGATTAGGCTTCACTGCACTGAGTCAGATAAGATTAGAAGGGCATAGGTGAGAGACTTTGGGAACCAACTACTTCCCAATAAATGGGATTGCATTGTATTATGCCACAGATATGCTAGTATGTGTCAGTCTCCTGTAGATATACATTATTTCTCCTGTAGATTATTAGGTAGGCAATGCTTACACAAATATTTTTATACTCTATCTAGGCTACTCAGATTGTTCATAAGAATTGATCCGAATTATTGGAGATGGGATGAAAACATGTTAGGGACTGGCTGAATATCTTTGGAAATAGGATGACTTAAAGCAATTTAGACACAATATCCAGTTAATGGTAAACCAATTTTGCTCAGGGAAAATAGTTGTAGATCTCCATTATTGATTATGTAACTATAGAATACCAATGATTTTCCAGAACTGGATTTGGCTTTAATTGTTGCTCTAGTTTTGCTGGCCAATAAGTGTAGCACTAGAAAATGGAGTAGAATACCTCCTTACCAATAGATCTGACTGTATTGAGTGACCTACATACACATTAATTTTTTTTTCAGTATTTTTTAAACAAGAAACATTTTCATTAAATTATCAATTATGGCATTGGCGATCATACATTTACATAAATGAAATAAAATCATATTGACCTATTTTCAATTGCAAACATTATACCTCACTTATAATCTATCTAGTCATTGTCAGTCAAACATTACATAGCTCATTCAGTTCCTGCCTTCCCTTAAACCTCATTTCTCCTCCAAAACATTATTCTGTATGTATTTTTTCCCACAATTCCCAATTTTTCTATATAATTTGCTCCTACCCTTTTCCACTTACAGTTGTTTTATCTCTGTTATTAGATTCACTATTTCTAGTACAGTTGGTTTAGACTTTGATTTTCATTTTCTAGTAATTGCTTTTTTGGCAGAATTAAACTCAGCAAGGCCTTACAATGTCTAGGCAATTACAATTCTGTATCACAGCTCAAAAAATATCATTTCCTTAGTTACACCAATTTGCTCACCCTTTATTTCTGATAGAGAAGTCTGCAGGAAATGTTTAAAGAACAAAAACTCATTACACTCCCAAAAAATATGTTCCCAATTAGCTCTTTCTTCCCCATCACACTTCTCTGTAAGTATGAGTTTTTGATTAAAGAACCAAAGATGAGGGAGATGTTGAAACAAAAATGGATACCTTGGATGTAACATGTTGAGATATACGTATAAGTCAACATGAGCAGATAAAAGATAGTTTGATGCTGTTGTTTCTATACAGCAGCCTCTGCCACAATAAATGAATGCAGACATATTTGCTAAATTTAAATGTATATTTTGACATAGAGGTATCATACTTGTATTGATCCTCAAGCAGTTTTATAGTGCATTGTATTGTGACTTAGTCCATCTTAATTTATTTTCTATGTTCTTTTTTACTGGACATTAATTATGCAGTCTCTTAATCTCTTTCTCTCTGTCTCTCTCTCTTATATATATATATATATATATATATATATATATTATATATATATATATATATATATATATATATATATATATATATATATATATATATATATATATGTGTTTTCATGTGGTACCTAACTTTTTCTTCTGGTGGGGGGGGGGCTCATTTTATATTGTTGATCTTAACATTAGTATTTAAACATAAATAAATGCACACATAAATAAAAAAATAAACTGTGCAGTTTTGGGAGCTGGATTAGAACATGGGGTTTGGTTACAGTACATGGGAGGTATTATGTGAGTGAGAAAAAAGTGAATATAGAACATACATCCGCAGTGGTGCAGCGGTAGCATTGTTGCCTCACAGCAAGAGGTTCTCCCATTCGATTCTCGGCTGGAGTGCAGGGAGTGCCTTCTGAGTGGAGTCTGCATGTCCTCCCTGCGGTTGGGTGGGTGTTCGAAAGACATGCGTAAATGGGCGTGCCTTCGTTGAAGGTTGAACGTCGAGCTGGCACCTCGGCGTTCGTGAAAATCTACTGCCAATCACTAGCAGACCGGAGTTCCGCTGTGGCGACCCCTAACTGGGAAAAGCCGAAAGAGAACAACCACAAGTGAAAAGTTATAATGACTTAATGAAACATAGAGTGGTATACAAATTTAAATTTTAAAAGAAATTCTTATGAATAAAATTTGGAACTCTTTAAAGAAAATATATGCTATAACATTTGTTGATTAATGGAAGTAAGAAAGAGACTGATCTTTTAAGTAATATGACAGAATATACTGTCATAAACTCTTTGAGCAACAAAGTTTGAAGAAAGCGTTATGCACAAGCAGAGATATAAAGCACAATACAAATTTGTGTTAAGGTGCTATACATCAAGATGAATTGGAAAATTACACAATAAATAAATGAAGAGAAAAAAGTTATAAAATGGGGAATTTGCAAAAGAAAAACTAGAGACAGATTTAAGTTACTGAAACATCAGGGATGAATGGCATAAAATATGTTTTTCATATCCAGATGAAGGTATGAAGGGTATAAGGGTGACACAAAGAGTGCTAAGATACATATGGAAAGAACAGAAAAGAGGGTATGGATAACTTGTGATCTATACTTCTATGCAATACTGATTATACATTTCTGATAAAATTACTGCAAAGTTTCAAGGATAGTGAAAGAGAACGTATTTTGCATGCAGAGGAAGACAAGAACAATTTGCTAGTTCAAGTTTGGAAAATTGTAGCTAGAATAATGAGGATGGATAATGCTAGAACAATATTATTCAATATTATTTACAAAGCCTTTAATTCAATGAGTTTATGGAGCACTGTCAGACTATTAAAATGTTATGGGTTTGGAAGAAAGTTTAGACATTTATTCAGAACTATTTGTAAGTATACATGATTATAGATGTAGATTTAAAAAAGCAGAGGATTGTTGAACATGGATGCCCTTTAAGCAGGATTTTCTTTATATTAGAGATGAATGGAGCAATATCTAAATTAAACAAAACCCTGGGGCAGACAGGTGGTCTACAGTTGAGGAGGTGCATTTGCCACTTGCTTTCACCTACACAGTTGATGTGATACTTGTAATAAAAATAAAAGGCTGGATGACTGAAGTAATACCAATTCTATAAGAGCTATTAAAGAATGTAATACTTTTTCTAAATAAGGAAAAAGAAAACATTTTGTGACACTCTTGGAATAGGATGTATACAGTTCATGAAGACAGAGAAAGAAAGAAAGAAAGAAAGAAAGAAAGAAAGAAAGAAAGAAAGAAAGAAAGAAAAAGAGAAAGAAAAAGAAAGAAAATAATGTGTTACCTTTAAGAGCAGTAAATGTAAGGATGGAGAGAAACAATAAGGAAAGCAAAAGTAATTAATAAAAGACTGGCATTTGGGGTGTATTTTAAAATCATATGTATTGTAATCGGTATTTTTTACTATGGAGGGTTTTTTGTTTTCCTGAAGTGCTAGAAAATGAAGTGTTGGATTCTGTATTCCCATTTTCTGAGAATAATATTGCTTTATGTTGTACATGGCATATGTAGAATGGGAAATGTGGTGATGTACTGTATAGTGAGAAATGGTATAACCCATTAAGTGGGATATCATATATAATGGTAGAAAGGGAGATTAATTTGTTACATACATTTTTTTGGTGGTGGGAAGGGTCTTTGCATTTATTTATTTCCTTTATTTATTTGCAAATTGTAGCCATATGGATTTCTTTCTGAAACACAAAATAAGGAAAATATGAGCATTCTTTGGAAGAAATTTAGTACAGAAGACAAAAATTGATTATCCCTTGAATTCAATAAACTCCATATAGGCTTCGCATAGAACCTACACAGAGTTTCCATATTAGCGTGACAGTGCGTGGCACTTGGCAGTGTGCAATGCATATTAATGAGTTGCAGCACTCCTCACCTAGGTTTTGTGGCTCGCAACAGTATTCCTGGCTGCAAAACCAGGGTAAATTAAAGTAAAAGTAAGCAAATGCAGATAACAATTCTATGTAAGGTATAGAACCTACAGTTTGCAGATTTGTACAGAATGCCACAATGATCACCAGAGCTTTACAAACAGCTGCCATTATGTTAGTGCAACACATTTTCTCAGAGGCTAACTTAATGAGAGGACAAATAACCAGTAATGGGGACATATTTGACATAAATGTCACATAGTAATGTGTTAGTATGTAACAGTCTCAACCTCTTAGAGCGAGAAATGTGGACAAAGCCATAACAATGGGGGGACAAAGGGTCAGAAATAGGAACAAATTTTTAATAATGCACTTCCAAATTTAGGAAGTAAATAGAATGTATAGATTGTACATTAGCATGAACTTTCTGAAAAGCATGAAGTTTGAAATTCAAATGTCAGTCATCAGCTTCAGACTGCATTCTGCAATGACATACTAATGATTAGCCAGGGAAAATAATCTCATGAGAAAAGATCACAAATACGAGAAAAAAATGGGCATTCTGCACAGATCAGGACAGTTGAGAGGTATGCACTCAAATGTATGTAATATTGAGTCACATCAGTCCAGATATCATCCCAGTGATATAGCAGAAAGCCACATATTTGATAAGGAAAACATCGGGACCTCCTGGGAATATCTGGACAGTTGAGAGGTATGAATGTGAAGTATATGGTCCAATCACAATACAGGACTGTGTACCTACAGTGCAGAGTATTGTGATAGCCCATTGCTGGCATTCTGTACTGAAGCTGTGTTAATGATCTGTAACAGGACATGAACTGCCATGCAAAATTATCATTCAGGGCAAGTGTGTGTGTGTGTCTGTATTGAACTGTGACACACAGATGAATTGTAGGAATGAACACAGGGAAAAATACAGGTGAAACTCCCTCATCTACAGCAGAGAAGGGCATGTCAATGGAAGATGATTGTAGCAGCAACACCAAGCACGTATCTATATGGTATAGTACAGACTGTACAGGGTAAATATGTTGTCTGTGACTGTCACACAAGGTGATATAACAATGGGGAGGATGTCTGTGTAGGATAAGCATCCTTACATGAGTAACGCAGAGGACATCTATCAAGGATCTGATATATAATTTGGGTAGGGTGCATATTGGGAAGCTATGCAAAATGATATACCTGAATATGACTGTACTCTTTGCAGAGGTCTCCAGCAAGGTGGCCACATGTAAAGGATCATGGCAAACATTACAAGAACCAACCACAATCATGGACTATATCAGAATAATACCACCACTAATCCTATGCCTCTGACATAACATATGTGATGTGGAGTAATAAGACATGAGCCTGCACACAGACACTTAAACAACTATTATGATACATCCACACTCTATGAGGGTAACCACACACACTGTCTTGGTACTGTAATACCTGCAGGAGATGTTAGGAGGGACACTGTTATACCTGTATGTGATACTATGGGCAATTCAGGTGTATCCTACAGTTACCACTCCAATACCATGGATTGACAATATTTTTATGCTTGCACATGCCTACACATCCATTTCATGCAGGCCTCCTAACTTCTTCTCTCCAACATGCATTGCTGATGTCATGCACTATAAGTTGGCCTGCAGCTGTGTAAATGCGCTTACATAAAATACTGAGTTCTATAGTCTATGTACTTAGCTCTGTTGGGGTTCTGTTCTCACTTCAGTCAAGTGTGTGTGTGCGTGTGTGTGTGTGCGTGTGTGTGTGTGTGTGTGTGTGTGTGTGTGTGTGTGTGTGTGTGTGTGTGTGTGTGTGTGAGCTGTTCCTTGACAATACAGAGAGCACTTTCCACCAGCATGTCAGACACTGTTATATTCTTCTCAACAGATACTGCTGATGTCATCAGCTATAAAGTGTTGTCTGACACACTCCACCTTGGACTTTAGCTGTGGCACTTCTGTAAAGTATTGTGTTCTTTAGTCTGTGTGCTTAGATAGGTAGGGGTTCTATTCTCACTGCAGTCAACTGTGTGTGTGTGTGTGTGTGTGTGTGTGTGTGTGTGTGTGTGTGTGTGTGTGTGTGTGTGTGTGTGTGTGTCAGCTGTTGCTTGACATTACAGAGATCATTTTATACCAGTATGTGGGACACCGTTATATTCTTCTCAACAGATACTGCTGATGTCATCAGCTATAAAGTGTTGCCTGAGAAACTTCAAGTTGGACTTGAGCTGTGGTGCTTGCGTAAAGTACTGTATTCTATACTCTGTACTTAGATAGGTAGGGGTTCTATTCTTACTGTAGTCAACTGTATGTGTGTGCATATGTGAGCTGTTGCTTGACATTATAGAGAGCATTTTACACCTGCATGTGGGACACTGTTATATTTTCCTCAACAGATACTGCTGATGTCACCAACTATATCACATTTTTGGATATGCAGTACTCCTACCAGGGCAGGGTCAGAGACTAGCCTGGAGGCCAGGCAGAATTCACCTCATCCTATACAATAATGATTAGAGTGACATGGCTCTTAATCTATCCACATACATCATGACATGGTTTATAGGCCCTGTGTTATGTTGCTGAGAAAGCCCTGTGGTCTCTCCAGCTGCTTCATGTGTCTGGTGAGGTACATGAAAAGAGAGCATTATACTCTATTAATGTTGCAATGAGGTCTGACTATATTGCTGTCATACAATCCTAAGATACAAATGAAGACAAACCTGTACAAACGCATAAAATGTAATGGAAGTAACAAAAAGCAAAGCTTTCAGGTAAAACAACCCTTTTTCAATGCAATATAAAAACAAACTGCATAGTGCACTCTTATATCTAGTGCTTAACCAGCAATCAACAAACCTCCAATAAGATACAGCCACATCATAACTAATTAACGACTTTCAAAAAAATCCTACTAATCTTAGATAAAAGCCATTTTAAACATAACATCCTGTCTTTTAAAACAGGCTTTAATGTAATCATTTTATTTATACCAGGATATATATCAGATTTTAAAAGGGTAATACACTCATATTCCTTGAGTTCCAGTTTATTGTTAATATCACCGCTCCTTACAGTTTTCTGAATAATGGTCAAAACTCTAAATGTAAAACTGTGGGATACGCCATTTTCATTAACATGCTGGGCCAATGAGTTGATCAGATCTTTCCTATTTATACAAGATCTGTGTTCTATAATTCTATCTCTGAGGCGTCAAACAGACTTTCCTATGTAGAATGCAGTGCATGCTTGACAATTTGCCAAATAAATAATATGGCATGTGTTGCAAGTTGCAAGACACTTTATATCATAAGTTTCCTAATGTAAAGTGCTCTGTGTCAATATATCTAGTCTTATGCTTGATGGACCTACTATTTCATTGCTCAACAAAGGACTAAAATTTATTCCAGCTAATATTGATTCTATAGTAAATGCATTGACTGACTTGCTATTTTTTTGTCGCAACCTCAATCTTAAAATAATTTTTGATAACACCATGACATATGCTGACAATGTCTATAAAAGATCTAGTTTATTTATTCCCTGCAGTCACCCTGTCATAAACGTTTTCTATAATGCATGTGAATCACAATTATGTGAGTTCTACAGTGATAAACAAAACTTTAGAAAGGTGTTTAATTTGACTATAAAGGAGAATGAGGCATTGTCTGCTTTGTGTAAGAATGATGATGTGATGGTTAAGGAAGCCGATAAGGGAGGTGATATAGTCATCTTAAATAAAGATGACTATATTACGGCTATACACCTGATTTTATCAGATCCCACAGCCTTCAAACCAATTTCATTCTTGGATGTTAAGAAACTTATTAGTGGGATAAACATACACTTGTTTGATTTACAAGCTTTGAATGATAGTGGTGATTTATTTCAATATTTCACTGTTCCATGTCCAGTTTTACCAATCTTATATGGCCTCCCTAAAGTTCACAAATCCGTTCACCAACCCCCAATGAGACCAATAGTGTCTGGAAGAGGTTGGTGTACCGAACCAGTCTCCCTGTATTTGCAACAAGTACTAGCACAATATTTGAAACATGTTAAAAGTTACATCAAAGATAGTGCTGATTTTTTACAACAGCTCTATCAATTTTTTCAAACTAGAGAAAACAAACCATTTTTGTTTGTTACACTAGACATAAAATCATTATTTACCGTTATCCCTACTGATTATGGGATTTAGTCTATTCGAGCCCTTTTATGTACATATAAGGTACTATCAGGTAGAGAGATAGAGACGATTTGTGATCTATTGGATATTGTACTAAACAATAATGTTTTTGTTTTTAAAGATGAGTGCTATCATCAGACGTCAGGAATAGCGATGGGTACCCCTGTTGCAAATACATATGCAAATTTAGTGCTGAATAGATGGGAGATGGAAAATGTATACAATGCACCTGATGACTATCGTCTTAAGGTGGCGTTCTATAAAAGATTTGTTGATGTTGTGTTTTTTGTGTGCGAGGGCGGACATGATGTACTCGTTGATTACGTTAGTTTTTTGAATAATAGTACAAACTTTTTATGTTTTACTATGACTAGTTCTTCTGATTGTATGCAATTCCTGGATATTGATGTGAGGCTGAAGAAAGGTAAAATACAGACCTCTGTGTACAGAAAATCTGTACACATGAATCATTACTTAGATTTCTCCAGTATGCACTCACCATATGTGTTCAAAGGCATAGTGAAAAGTCAATATGCCCGTATATGTAGGTTAAACCCAGATAATGATAAATGTTTACAACAGTTTAATGAGATTACCAGAGAGTTTGAGGAAAGAGGTTATAATAATGACCTATTAAATGATGTGCCGAGTGAGATACTTGAGAAGAGAGATACTGAATTTTCGCCATTTTGGGGGGAAAAATATGTTTGAGGACAAGTCTCTACAGATGAACAAACTAAATATACGTTAAAATATCCCACTACTTTCAGTAGCTGCAGCGATGGTATACAGAACATAATTCGTAAGAACTGGTGTATTTTGAGAGGTCTTAGTGAGTTACATGGTACTATTGGTGAGAAACCGAGTTTCTCGTACAGTACATGTGAGAGCTTGAAACAAAAGCTTTGATATAAAGATTTGAGATACAAAAAAGCTGTACAATTGGGAACAACAATGGGCACTATTTCATGCTATAATTGTAGCTGTTGTTCACTAATAAATACTGAAACAACTTTTGAGCATCCAGTTGATAAAAAACTTATGATATAAAGTGTCTTGCAACTTGCAACACATGCCATATTATTTATTTGACAAATTGTCAAGCATGCACTGCATTCTGCATAGGAAAGTCTGTTTGATGCCTCAGAGATAGAATTATAGAACACAGATCTTGTATAAATAGGAAAGATCTGACCAACTCATTGGCCCAGCATGTTAATGAAACTGGCATATCTCACAGTTTTACATTTAGAGTGTTGACTATTATTCAGAAAACTGTAAGGGGCAGTGATATTATCAATAAACTGGAACTCAAGGAATATGAGTGTATTACCCTTTTAAAATCTGATATATATCCTGGTATAAATAAAATGGTTACATTAAAGCCTGTTTTAAAGGACAGGATGTTACGTTTAAAATAGCTTTTATCTAAGATTAGTAGGATTTTTTTTAAGTTGTTAATCAGTTATGATGTGGCTGTATCTTATTGGAGATTTGTTGATTGCTGGTTAAGCACTAGATATAAGAGTGCACTATGCAGTTTGTTTTTATATTGCATTGAAAAAGGGTTGTTTTACCTGAAAGCTTTGCTTTTTGTTACTTCCATTAAATTTTATATGTTTGTACTGGTTTGTCTTCATTTGTACTTGGATTATCTACCATTACTTTACCATCATTTTTATTCTTGTTGGATATAATCCTAAGATCTCTATATGCTGGCATAATTTATGATATGCACAACATAGGCTTTCAATACCAGTGTGGACACTTGGTGGTCAAAGTTAAGATTGCTATCTATATGTTTTCCCAATGCTTGCATCACTGGGTTTCTGCAGAGCAGGACTGTTGTCAATGCTGTGATTAACATGGAATTCCACTTTTCAGATGGACAACATTACAAAAACACATTTCTGCATTTATTTGTAGATTATCTGCCTTTGTCATCATTTAGCTGTGTGTGTAACCTCCTCCTGTACTGTTATCACCATTGGTTGTCTCAATGATTTCACTCAATATGCAAGAATCAGCATACTTGGTAAGCCAAAGGCCATATCCTTTAATCTGAACTGTTGAGAAATATAGTTCAAACAGTAAAGGACCAAGCACAGATCCTGGGGTTTGCCAAGGCTGACAGCTCTACTGTTATAGGTTGATTCATCAACTTTCACAAGATGTGTTCTGTCACTGAGCCAATTAATTACCCATCAACTGACATAACTGTTAATCCCCAGCTTGGAGGTTTTATGAATGATATCTGCATGGAGGATTGTGTCAAAACCTTAGGCCAGATCATCATAGGCACTATGCACTGTCTCACTTTCATCCAGGCTTATCACACAAAATCAATGGGCTGTGACAACATCCCAGGTCAGCTATGGTATGACTCAGCACATACACCTTCCTGATATGATTGAAGACATAGTTCAACACACCCTCCGCGTGGCCTATGTTCCCATACAAGGGTTTACATCAACATTCATCCATCTGAGTTGGGGAGACAGTACCTGATGCATACATGTATAGAGACATCCTGACTGTCCTCAACTGTGAGGTAGACCAACATGTCATTATGGACCTCTTCTACGTGTACACTAGTAATACTCCAGGTGTGTGCAACAGACCTGTTTGAGTTGTTAATGTTACATGAAGTCCATTACATCTGACAGATGTCCTGAAAGAAGTCATCAAGGGCATAACAGTATCATCTTATGGAACTTGACCAGGTCAAGGCATTTGACAAAAATCCACACTGAGGTATTCAATAAATACTGTCTCATGTAGCCATTAATAGCTATATCACCAAATGAGTAGACCAGTATATGACATATATAGCATCTCACTAAGTTCATATGTGTGACATGACATATAGCCCAGGTCCAGGATTCGGTTGGTACATCAAGGGTGTCTGCTAGGCCCCTTCCTGCCCTTTAGTTAAGTGATGGACATCACAGATAACATACACATGCTGTATCCAAACAGCTTCCTAAAGGACTAAAGATTGTGGGCAATCCTTGACTCCAACTTTGATTTTAATACAATACAGACAGTATCAACACATACCAAAAACTGTTACCACAGCCATGACAACACCTGCATTGACAAGAAATATGGAGGGATTTGTTGGATCAGGAAACAAACACACCACACAAGTATAATGTGGACATCACACCCTATAACTAGACCAATAGGTATGTGACCCATGTCCTGGAGTAGATGGTAAATGGTACATCCACCAGTATGTGGTCACAGTGCTGACTACTCCCTTAAATGTAACACAAGTACTGGGTATGTAAAGGACATTTACATCACAGGCCATAATGCCTTCATGGTTTCCAGCCTTCATCACACCAATAACTGTATACAATACACCCTTCTTCATGTACCTCCCTACACATCTTCCAGTGATGTGGAACGGAAGTGTACCACATTTGTCACAGTGCATTATCACACAGCTTATTGGCCATACTTAGGTATTCTTTCTGTGGAATATATATGACTGTCTGATGGTGCGGAACACCAATCAAGTTGTTACACCAGACGCATGTGTGCTTCCTCTTCTGCTTGTACAGACACTACATGCATAAGTCTTCAACAACATTAATGTCATGTATATAATTTGTGACAGTGTGGATTATGATATATATATATATATATATATATATATATATATATATATATATATATATATATATATATAAAATGCCATGTACACAAGGCAACTAGCCTGCATTGCCCATACTGTCGCATACATGTATAGCAGTGTCCCTCCTAACACCTCCTGCAGATATTACAGTGCCAGGACAGAGTGTGGATGTACCATAATAGTTGTTTAAGTGTGTGTACAGACTCATCTCTTAGCACTCTACATCACATATATTATGTCAGAGGCATGAGATTACTTTTGGTATTATTCTGATATTGTCCATGAATGTGGTTGGTTCTTGTAATGTTTTCCATGATTCTTTTCCTGTGGCCACCTTGCTGGGGACCACTGCTGACTGTACACTGATATTCAGGCATATCAGTTTGTACAACTTCACAATATGCACCCTATCCCAGTTGTATGTCAGATCCCTACTAGATGTCCTCTGCATTCTTCATGTAAGGATGCTCATCTCACACACACATCCTCCCCACTGTTATGTCTCCTTGAGTGACAGTCACAGACATCACATTTTCACTGTACAGTCCATACTGTACCAAATAGATATGTGCTTGGTGTTGCTGCTACCATCTTCCATTAACATGTCCTCCTCTGTTGTATGTGAGGGTGTTTCACCTGTTTTCATTCCCTGTGTTCATTCCTACAATTCATCTCTGTGCCCCTATTCAATACATACACTTCCACTGAGTGATCATTTTACATGGCAGTACATGTCCTGTTAGAGATCATTAACACAGCATCAGTACAGAATGCCAGGAATGGGATATCACAATACTCTGCATTGTATGTACATTGTCCTGTACTGTGTTTGGACCATATACTTCACATTCATACATGTCAACCATCCAGATATTCCCAGGATGTCCAGATTTTTTCCTTATCAAATTTGTAACTTTCTGCCATATCACTGGGATGGTGATCTCCAGACTGATATGACTCAATAACTATCGCCCCATAAGCCTGACTAGTCTGGTCTGTAAAGCTATGGAGCGTATTATCATGGAACTCATAAACAAAGACATTGGGAGCCTCCAGACACTGGACCCTACCCAATTCGGCTTTGTTAAGGGCAGGTCTTGCCTCTTAAACCTAGTTGATTTCTTTGAAACAGTTACCAAAGCCATAGATGAGGGCAAGGTAGTCCACACAGCCTACCTGGACCTCGCAAAAGCCTTCGACACAATACCCCACTCAGGCATCATAAATAAGCTTACCAGCTTAAATATCAACCCCTATATCACAAGATGGGTTGCAAACTGGCTCAGAGATAGAACCCACATGGTCAGAATCACAGGTGCCATGTCCGAATCCAAACCAGTTACAAGTGGCATCCCACAGGGCTCAGTTCTGGGACCTCTCTTGTTCGGTATATACTTCTCTGAGGTTCAGGCTAACATGGGGGGATTATGGCTGACAAAGTTCGCAGATGACTGCAAATTGGGGGCCATAATCGAATCTCCAGCTGACACAAGCATCCTCCAAAAGGGTCTCACAGAGACGGATGCTTGGTGCCAGAACCACGGCCTCAAGCTAAATGCTAAAAAGTGCATAGTCATCCCCTTTGGGAAAAACAAGGTGCCCACAAATTACCACATAGGTGGTAATCCATTAAATCTGGAAGAAGTAATTAGAGATTTGGGGACCAACGTAGATAGTAATCTCTCCTTTGATAATCACATTGCCAAAGTGGTTAGAAAGACCTTCTATATAGCCCACCTTATCACGAAAGGGTTCGCATCTAGATCAAGAGAGGTCATTATGCCCCTCTACTCGTAACTCATCAGGCCCATAATTGAATACAATGCCCCTTTTGGGATGTACCTTACCCGACACCTGCAGCAACTGGAGAGACCCCAAAAGTACCTCACCAAGAGGATCATGGGTTACAAACAGATGTCCTATGCAGCTAGACTAAAGAAACTCCAGCTCTACTCAGTTGCTTACCGCCTACTCAGAGGCGATCTATGCCTAACGTACAAAGCCATGTCAAACCCAGAATTAATGGACATGCTCCACCTCAAAAAATACAAGTCCCTTAGAGCTACACGCTCCAGGGACCTAAACCTCAGCACAAAAATAAATAAGACATGCTGGAGGGACAGATTCATTTCCCAAAGGCTCCCCTCACTCTGGAATAGAATCCCAATTCATGTTAGACATAGCCCCTTGCTGACCCTCTTCAAGCGAAATTTGGACGCGTGGATGGGAAATCGCAAATTCACCCCTGGGATCTCTCCTGTGTCCCTGCTAGACAGAGGCACAGTAAACTAATCTTAAAAGGGTACCTTCTGTGACCTACTTTACAGAGGCACAGTAGGCTAATCTAATAGGGAGGCGGAAGCCAAATACACTCTGGCTAGGCTTATAAATGCCCTAGGGCAAATAGCCTAGTATCTACCTATGAACCTATGAACCTATACATTTGACTGCATACCTTTCAACTGTCCTGATTTGTGCAGAATGTCCAGTTTTTGTCTCATATTTGAGATCTTTTCCTCATAATATTTTTGCTTTCTGGCAAAGCATTGGCATGTCATTGCAAAGTGAAGTCAGAAATTGATGACTGACATTTGAGTTGGAACTTTATGCTCTTCAGAAAGTTCATGCTAATATGCAACCTATTATTCTATCAACTTTCTAAGTTTGGAAGTGCAATATTAAAAATCTGCCCCTATTTTTGGGCCTTTGTCCCCTGATTATATATGCCTTTATCCACATATCTTGCTGAAAGAGGATGACAGGTATGTTTGAGTTTCATTTTGCTACATTTCTATGTGACATCTAGGCAAATATGTCCCTATTTCTGGCAAAATGTTTCCACATTATGTTGGCCTTTTGTGGAGATATGTTTCACTAAGAAATGCACAGCTATCTGTGAAGCCCTAGTAGTTACTGTGGCTTTCCACACAAATCTACAGAATGTAAATGCTCTGATTTATACAGAATAGCATCTGTATTCACTTACATGGTTTCCTGGCCAGCAACACTGTTGTCAATCACGAAACCTAACTTAGGCGTGCCATGCTGCATTAATATGCATTGCGTGCTGCCGCACACCATGGAGCATTGCACAAACATGTAAATTCTGTGTAGGTTCTGCACAAACTTTAATGAATCCTGGGGAATACTTTGCTCTACATAACTTTTCTTTATTAGTTTTTTGTTCTACAGCCATGATTGTGTTGCTTTTGCCCCCTCTATCTTTGTAAGAAGTTTTGATAATTGGTTCCCTTTTCTGTATTCTTCTGATAGTGATATTTCTTTTTGTAGTTGCTTTATAGTTTTCTCTATTTGATGCTTCCATGATAGCCTTCTGCCTGTTGCTTTCCTTTTCTTTGTTGCTCTGTGGTTTTCTAGTACAACATTTTATCTATTAGTTTAGTGGCGTAGTGGTATATCCTATTTTTTCTGTTATATCACATTCATTCATTCTCTTAATAGTCCTTAATACTGTGTTCTTCTGTTTTTCCAGTCTGCTAACATTTTTTTATCTATTTTTAATATATCTGTCCATCTCCATTAAATCAATCAGATCTTCCCTTAGATCATTTTCTTCTGAATGGAGGACATTCTCTTTGATCTCTGGTCCACACTCATACCTCCCAATTGCACCGAATTACTCAGTTTTTACAAAGTTTTGAGGTCCAAATAATAGGGTGCCACGATTCCCGAGTGGCACCCCTTCATTTCAGATTTTTTTCCAGGTTTTTAAAATTTTCCATGCTTTTGGAGCTGATGTCATCATGTGTGCGATGACGTCAGTGCCGTCAGCCTGTTGAAATTGAGCTCAAGGGCTTTCCCGGCTGACTGGTTGTTTGAAATCTGTTTGTGGGAATTGCGGCACATTGAAGGAATGTTAAGGGCTTTCCCAGCATCTGCGAGCTACCCATGTACTACTGTACTTATTCACTGAAGGAAGGAACATCATGATTCATGAAAGGCTTTCCTAGCATCTGGGAGCTGCCCGTGTACTTATGCATTGAAGGAAGGAATGTGAAGGACTTTTCTGGCAGTTATGCACTGAAGGAACTTTCCTTTTCTGGTGCTACTTAAGGCTTTCCATTCCTGGCATCTGCGAGCTGCTTAGTTTTCTGCTGCAATACTTAAGGAAGGGCTTTTCCGGCATCTTCAAGCTGCTATTAGGAGTTAATTTATTTTCTGGGCTTCTTACTGAAGCTTCGTCTGTGACTGTGAATGAAGCATCTGTGAGCTGCTATTAGGAGTTCCTTTTCTGGGCTGCTGAAGGAAATGAGCACTGCTATGAATGGAGTATGCTTGTAAGGTACTGTTTCTTCTCATCAAGAGAGGTGTGTGTGTGTGTGTGTGTGTGTGTGTGTGTGTGTGTGTGTGTGTGTGTGTGTGTGTGTGTGTGTGTGTGTGTGTGTGTGTGTGTGTGTGTGTGTGTGTGTGTGTGTGTGTGTGTGTGTGTGTGTGTGTGTGTGTGTGTGTGTGTGTGTGTGTGTGTGTATGTGTGTGTGTGTGTGTGTGTGTGTGTGTGTGTGTTGTGTTATTCTTCCCAAGTGTCAATAGACCCTGAAGAGACTTGCTCTTAATGCCTTTTCAGTATAATTTTTATTCTGCCTAATATTTAGATTTTACTACTGTAAAGAAGACATTACCAGTCTTTTAATCAGCTTCTTCAGTAGATGTAGACTCTTTTTGGGGGTGCACTGCATAGTAACAACATCTTTGGAAGGATTTCTAAACTTCATACCTTTATGTAGGACCAGTGAATATGTTGTGTTACCAATACTGGTTTGTTGTCAGAACTAAATTGTGACTTATGATTACAGCTGTTTTAGAAGTCACCTTATTTCAGTTTTCATTCCTTATTCCACAACAGTAAGTGATCATTATATGCCTTATGTGAACAGAGAACCATGATACTACACAGAAGCAGTATCTTCATGATATCTGATCAGTTTTTTGGATCACATTTATACAAGGATGATAAGAATTAACTGTAGCAGTGTTCTCTCATCAACAAATAAAAATAGCATAGCTATGCAACATCCAAAACTTTCAAGGATTGTTACATCTAACTATTTTACAAACATGTCTGCAAAAGACATATGTTAAGGCATTTTCACTGAATGGTAGAAGAGGCTCGTCTGAATTAAGGTGTTGCAGTTTTTGGGATACGCTGTATAACAGCAGAACTTCAAGGGACAAGCTGTTGTAGCAGTAGAGAAATGACCCCTCTAATAGATTTGGGTTTGATTCTGGGCACCATTCTTTTTAGACTACTTGTGATAAATTGTGTATTGTTACTGCTTGTATAAAGCATTACATTTAGCAGTAATTGCACTAATTTATTTATGTGCCTCAATGGAGGAACTAGGAAGTGTATGGAATAATGCTGAGAGCACTTAACATTTGTTCTAACTGAGGCTGAGCACAAGTGAAAGACAGGTATAACCTGTATGGTGTGGGGGCCTTCAGATGTTGGCCAGATGGGGTGTGGAAGTAGACTTTTATGATGGGACATGTTCTGGAAAAATGTTCAAACAAATTTAAAATGCACTCTATCTAACAAGTGTGCTTTATTATACAATGAATATAATTTAATAAAGTCAGGAAGGTGTATCAAAGAACACATGTATGTTTCTTATTTTGTGTGCAAGGGGTCAATTATTTGAAAACAGCCCAAAGGTAATCTTTATCCACCACTGGCCAGATGCATTTTCTTTGTATGTGGTGTGGGTTTTAATGCTGTTTCAATTAATGTGAGTTTCAAGGGCAGAGAAGTTTTAATGCCAAGCATTGTTTAGCAGCTTTGTTGTTTAGCATATGTCTATTAGTGTTTGTGCATTGTGCTATAAAATGTAAAAATAAAATCCAAATAATCATTGTAGAAGTAAAGCAGTATGTACACATTAGTGTTTATGGTAATTGTGGCAAAATAGACAGGTAATGGGACATTGGAATGGCTGCTGGGGGACTCTAATGCCATATTTTGGTTGTATGTTCTTCAATTTGGGTTTGAAAGTTGGTATCCCACAATTCCATTGGAGTGGGCAGGGTAATTATGCATGTAAATTTGATGTTAATCAGCGTACAGATTTGTAGCTATTTTTCATGGGCCTTGTCCAGATTTTTGATGTTTCCAGGTTGAGAGGTAAGTTCATACTCTTTCCCTTGCTGTGCAATTCTAACTGGACTTGCATGTAGTTTGCATCATATGTTACTCCTCTTCTGGTGACTATTGCCAAATGTTATGCTATATCTCCTGTGTCAGGGTTTCCACACTAAGTCCTTTACCTTGCAAATGGTCTATCACTTCAGTTTCTATCTGTTTAATTTCTGCCTTGCTAAACATCTTACTTTCAATTACATTCCCAGTTGCGATTTTTTTTTTTATTTACCATATCTGGGTGTCTTTGCCTGTATTTCTCCAGTGTATTAGGATCTTAAATTCTTATGTATGGCTTTCAAGAGTTTTTCTTGTGCAAGTATTTTCTTTCCTGTAATTATTTCTCCCTTACTATTGATATATATCCCCTACCTAGAAATTCTGCTTTTTTTTTTTTTTTTTTTTTTTTTTGGTGTAATTGTAATAATAATCTCTTCCTTATCCTCAACAGTCCACTTTATTGTCTGGATTCCTTTTACATGAACTATCAGTTTTCTTGTTTTGCTTTTTGTAAACTGCTTCCTTCTACCATAGGCAGGGCCAGCTTTGAACTGAACCTGGCCTAGCCCTTTGGTAGGAATGTTTCTATGTTCTCTGGATTTTACACTGCCTTTTTTTCCAGTCCTGGCACCACTGCATACACCAGGAGAGGGGACTTTTTTAATCCTGGAACCTGTGTAATCCAGTCTTTTTTTTACTTACCTTTCTCCATCAGTGTGAAAACAGGGTCTACCAAGGCTTGAGGATGAATTCAGTTTCAACAATACTATTCCCTTTCTCTTGTTGATTCCACCTCTCCCTTTGGATGCTAGCAAGGAAAGTAAGGGGCCAATCACTGTTAAGCTTGTACCCAGATGACAATTTGCTAACAAGGACAAACCAAAAGGGGATTGGTCACTATTTTCCCAAAACTCTTCCTCACACACCCTGGAAGGTTCCTTTCCAGCTTTCAGATACAGGAAGGTATTTATGTTTCAAGGGTTTACAGCAGGCATTCGCATTTCAAGCACTTGAAAACCAATGTCTTCAAGCCAAGGACTCAAGCTCTTTGTAGATTTGTAACCTGTTGTTCATGTTCAAACTTGAATATGAGTTCAAACAAGCAGCTTTGGGGAGGGAGCTGGACAGCAATGTACTAGAAGCACCTTGAGGAAAGTTGTGCAGAAAGTCTTATTGGGCAGAGTACTGAAAGTCTGGTACCAACACTGTGACATAGATGTACACACCACATAAATGGACAACATACATATATAAATAAAATATGTCTGGTCTAACACTTACAAAAAGCAATCACTACATAAATAATTAATGTGCAATCATTATATCACATGTGGCACGACAAGCACTGAAAATACTATTAAAAAGGAAAGTTACTCTACTAAGTCTCAAACCATTAATACCTCTTCCAAAGGTAGCACTGAGCATCACCATGCTAGCAAACAGCTGATGTCCTTCTGTTGCAATTATATTCCTCATCCCAAGCGGTGTTTACATTGTTAGGAGCTCCCGTCTTTGATTAGTACTGTTTATATTGTTTGGAGCTCCCGTCTGTGATTAGCAGTGTTTACATTGTTAGGAGATCCCTGTGATTAGCAGTGCTACATTGTTAGGCACTCCCATTTGTGATTAGCAGTGCTTACATTGTTAGGAGCTCCCATCTGTGATTAGCAGTGCTTACATTGTTAGAAGCTCCCTGTCTATCATTAGCAGTGTTTATATTGTTTGGAGCTCCCATCTGTGATTAGCAGTGCTTACATTGTTAGGAGCTCCCTGTTATTAGCAGTGCTTACATTGGTAGGCGCTCCCGTCTGTGATTAGCAGTGCTTACACTGTTAGCAGCTCCCTTCTGTGATTAGCAGTGTTCACATTGTTAGGAGTTCCCATCTGTGATTATCAGTGCTTAAATTGTTAGGAGCTCCTTTCTGTGATTAGCAGTGTTCACATTGTTAGGAGCTCCCGTATGTGATTAGCAGTGCTTACATTGTTAGGAGCTCCCTTCTGTGATTAGCAGTGTTCATATTGTTAGGAGCTCCCGTCTGTGATTATCAGTGCTTACATTTTTTTGGAGCTCCCTTCTGTGATTAGCAGTGTTCACATTGTTAGGAACTCTCGCCTGTGATTAGCAGTGCTTACATTGTTAGAAGATCCCTTCTGTGATTAGCAGTGTTCACATTGTTAGGAGCACCCGTCTGTGATTAGCAGTGCTTACATTGTTAGGTTCATAGGTTCATACTAGGCTATCTGCCCTAGGGCATTTATAAGCCTAGCCAGAGTGTGTTTGGCTTTTGCCACCCATTTTAAATGAATTTTGCTATGCCCTTTTTCGAGGTTAGTATACTGTGCCTCTGTCTAACAGTGACACAGAAGTGATACCCGGGGTAAACCTACTATCTCCCATCCACTCATCAAGATTCCTCTTGAAGAGAGTCAATGAGGGACTCTGCCTAACCTGGACTGGGATTTTATTCCAGAGTGAAGGGAGCCTCTGGGTTATGAATCTGTCCCTCCAGCATGTCCTATTTATTTCAGTGCTGAGGTTCAAGTCTCTCAAGCGCATAGCTCGATGGGATTTGGATTTTCTGAGGTGCAGCATGTCCATTAATTCCAGGCTGGACATGGCTTTATACATCAGGCACAGATCGCCTCTGAGCAGGCGGTATGCCACTGAGTAGAGCTGGAGTTTCTTTAACCGGGCAGCATATGGCATCTGTTTGAGCCCTTTGATCCTCTTGGTGAGGTACTTTTGGGGTCTTTCCAGTTGCTGCAGGTGTCTGGTAAGGTACATCCCAAAAGGGGCATTGTACTCAATTATGAGCCTGATGAGGGATGAGTAAAGAGGCACGATGACCTCCCCAGATCTAGATGTGAATCCCTTCATGATTAGGTGGGCTATATAAAATGTTTTTCTAACCACTTTGGCCACATGGTTGTCAAATGAGAGATTGCTATCAACTTGGGTCTCCAGGTCCCTAATTACTTCTTCCATACTTAATGGATTACCACCTATGTGGTAATTTGTGGACACTTTGTTTTGCCAAAGGGGATGATTATACACTTTTTGGCGTTTAGCTTGAGGCCATGGCTCTGGCACCAGTTGTCTGTTTCTATGAGGCCCTTCTGTAGGATGCTTGCGTCGGCAGGAGAGTTGATTATGGTGCCCAGTTTGCAGTCATCTGCGAACTTGGTCAGCCACAGTCCCAGGACTGAGCCTTGTGGGACGCCACTTGTAACTAATAACTATGAACTTGTTTTATAGCTTGCCACCCATTCCCTATTGCAATATATCAGCTTACCATTTATTTTAATATAACATAGGCAATTTATTATTCAAGGGCAACAGGCACAGAATTTGTAAATGAAACACTGAAATATAAAGTTGTTTTCTAGCAACAACCTCGTCATTGGTTTCAGATCTCTTTAGCGTGGAATTATTCAGATGACTTTTACTTCTGCAGAGATTTTAATGCTAAGTTCTGTTTTCATTGTAAGACTATTGCTTTGTTTAGGTTTAGTAAATGTCTGTCAGTGTTTGTGCTATAAAATTTGAAATAAAAAAGTTGTAAAAGAAATCTAAATATCTGTAATCATTGTAGAAGTAAAGCATAAGACAGTATGCAACTCCAACTGCTGGTGCAGGATAAATGATATACGGTGCAGCTCGAACAGGAAAAAACTGTAACTATTTAACTCTCTCTATAACAGTTATTTAAAATATTTTTAAATAACTGTTATAGAGAGAGTTAAATAGTTACAGTTTTTTCCTGTTCGAGCTGCACCGTATATCATTTATCCTGCACCAGGAATTGGAGTTTCATAAGACAGTATGCACACTGAGAGACTTGAACAGTGTCTATGACAAATGGGGAGAAATATCCAAGTAATGGGACACTGGAATGGCTGTGTGGACAGAGGGGGTGGGGCTCTGGGGCTGTATCCCCTGCAAAAAATCCTGCGGGCTCCCTTGATATATATGTATATATATGTATATATATATATATATATATATATATATATATATATATATATATATATATATATATGTGTGTGTGTGTGTGTGTGTGTGTGTGTGTGTGTGTAGTAGTAGTAGCACAATGTGTTGGCTCTTGCCCTATGTTGTGTCACAGAATGTTATAAAACTGAAGTGCAATCATGTAAATAACAACTGCCTTAATTAGAGCATTGTTGTAAATAGTCTCAATAGTGATGTTTCGTTAAGACAGACAGCTACATTTTTGTAATAACTGGAAAAGCTCCTCACATGAACTGTTACTAATTAATTATTCTTAATTATTATTATTACCAATTATAAAATATTATTAAGGAATTTAATGTATAATTAAAATGGTGCATAAAAGGAGGTCCATAGCTTTCTGAGTCAAAGAATTTGACTTCTTGACACAGGAAGACTTTCTGTCTGGTGCAGGAGTTTTGATGAGTGTGCAACAGCAAAGAAGAGATTCCAGAGTAACCTGAAAATCCTGGATGACTTCCACTGGGAATTCAGAAAGAAAGAAGCTGATTGAAATTTCCTTTGAATTGCATTAAAACTGATATAAAAGGCTTTTTTTGTGAGTCTAACAGAAAGGTCCTTTATATGGTCTCCTTTTACGTTACTTTTGTATATAAGAAGAATCTGCACCAGAAACTTTACTTCTGTTTAATAAACTGCATTATTTTTAAGTGACTGGCGGTCTCTGCTGCATTATTATATTTCCCTAACTGGAAAGAACAACAGTCCTGTAGTGTGAGATGACAGTTTTGTAGAATACATCTGTGTTTGTTCCTGTACCAAGATGACAACCATGGAGCAACTTCTTCAGATTAGTGTAGCTGTAGTTTAGGGGATGGCAGTGATTACTAAGTACATTGTGATACCAAAGGCAGTTCCACCTGTTAAGCAACTAACCATGGAGGAAGATGTTGAGCTGCACCTCGTGGCCTTCAAATGGTATGCCCACCAAGTAGGATGGGATCACAGTGGCAGGACTAGAATTCTGTCAGTCCAGTTAACTCATGAACCTTTAAAAGTAATTTTCAGGCACAAGGCAACTTCAGCAGAAAATTTCCCAGTCAAAACACTTAGTTGAACCAATACAACAATCACAATTGTCTTGGGAACAAGGGGATGGGACACTATTAGAAAATAAAAATGTTAGACGCTTTCAAACAAAGTGCTTTCTTAGATAATTATTTCATTGAGAGATTCAGGGATCGACAAAGATGGAGAATGGAATTATTTGTTTAACCATGACTATCAAATGACTTTGAGAGATTTTTCTTGCATGCTTTTTGAAGGACTTCTTAAAGTGTTCAAAGGTGGCAACAGATATGATCTTTTCTGGTATTTTGTTCCCATACTCTTATGTTAATTTGGCTAAAGACTTTTTCTGCAATTTCTGAAGTGCAAGGTGGGTGAACAAAGAGTTTGTCATCTGCATTAGTGAATGTGTTGGCAGAACTTATAAAATGTAGGAACTATTTAAAGTGGAGGGCAGTAGTGGTTATTTAATAGTTCACAGATTAGGGTATTCAGAGTATGGAAAACCTTCCCACAACAGGGAGCCAGTTGCATTTGCTAACTTCAAGACAGTGATGCTCATCATAATGTTTTATTTTTTCCCTTGGAGGATATTGAAGTTTTGAGAAGAATGCTAGGCAGTTTCTGGAAAGGAGTATCTAACCTAGGCTGGAGAATCTTGATAACAACTCCTCTCCTAACCTCCTTTGTTGATAGGTTGGATATTTTGTAAGCTACTTTGAGTTGCGTGAGTAACTTTCATGATAGACTTTCAATGTATGGTCAAAAAGATAGGGATTAGTTTAGAGTTATTTAAGGTACTTTGGTTGAGTTAAAACTGGAAATGACTTAAGTTCAAGGTCAAATATGCCAAATATATCAAATCCCAAACAATATTACTGAAAATGTATTAGTCTTTAGTGTTAGTGTTGGACATTCTGAAAGCCAGAATGCAGCCCCTCACCAAGGTTTTAAACAATCTTTTTAACTTCAATGTCTATCAAGAAGTGCCATTTAAACATATGGCTATGGACATTCTCAGGCCATTGGTAAAATCCAGCAATGGATTTCAATGTCGCTTTTTTTTTAAACCCCACTCAGGTATTTTTGACAAAGTCAAACCCTTATGTCACCTGGTGGATAGCCAGCTGGCACACAGACAGGACCCAGAAAGTTAGAACTGGGGAGTCCACCTCTTCATAGAGGCCAGTCACAAGCAGAGTCCTTCAGGGGTAGGTCCTGGGATGACTCTTTTTTGGCTTTTACTTCTCTGAAGTCAAGGCCCATGTTAAAGGCCACTGGCTGACCACATTTGCAGACAATTGCAAATTAGGAGCAGTCACAGAACACAGACAAATAACTTGTGTCAGAGCATGGACTAAAACTAAATGCCAAGAAATGCATAATACTATACTTCAGGAAGTCATTCACTCTTGGCAGCTATTATATTGACAGCACATCACTAACAGTTGACCCAGTAGTCAGGGACCTGGAGACATGCATAGACAGTAATCTAGCCTTTAACCATCAGGTGTCTACAGTAGTGTGGAAATTATTCTATGGTATGTTGTGCAACTTAGAAACAAATGTGTAGCATCTAGGTCCAAGGAAGTCATTGTTCCACTATAGTCACCATTCATCAGACCTGTCATTGAGTACAGTGTCCCCTTTGGTTTGTACCTAACCAGGCATATCCATCAAATGGAATGGTCACTGTGGGTCTTCACTAAAAGAATACAGGGCATAATTACCATGTCCTATGTATGCCCTATGCAGACCAAGCCAAAGCTCTATCCCTGTATTTTGTCTCAAATAAGCTGTTGAGGGTAGATCTATGCCTGGCATACAGGGCATTGTCAGACCCCACCCTGATGCACCTCCTGCATATTCACAAAACAAACAGCACCAGAATTACTAATTCTAAAGACTTCCACCTTGCCTATGATATAAATATAGCTTCCCTAACCCAATTCACTTGTAACTTGGGCAGTTGGGTGGGGAACAGGAAATTCATCCCTGGTTTGACAACTATGTATCTAATGGACATTAGGCAGCCTGTCAATGTTTCATCTCCCAGGCCCCCACTTGTAAAGGTTTAATCTGTCAAGCCCCTGATTACATTTATCAAGGGTACCAGAACTTATCAGACATTTGGGATGCATGTTTAGGCTTAAAAAGGACCTAGTGATTCTTAGCCTGGTACACACCTATGAACCCATGAACCTTTGAGAAAGAAAACTGACCTTTGTGCCTGCAGCACAGGCAGATGGAAAACTATCTAAGTCAAGTGATAAAAAGAGATGAGGGAATTTCTGTTAAGAAATCAAAAATTATTGTCAAAACTAACAGACAAAATAAACCTGACTCAACATCATATTGGGAAGATATGACGAGAAAAGGTTAATTTAAAACCTTATAGAACAGTGCTGTGCAAGAGAAAGTACAAGAACTGTCCAGGATGGGGATGAAAAGGACTCAAAAAGTAAGAGAAAGAGCTGCAATGTGTTATCCCGAAAGACTGATGGAACATGTCGCTTTCGAGCTGGTACATGAATAAACAAGTCTTTGTGGGTTCTGTTTAAGCAAATCACAGATAATTCAAAGACATGCATTATACAATACTAAGTACACACACACACACACACACACACACACACACACACACACACACACACACACACACACATATATATATATATATATATATATATATATATATATATATATATATACATATACACAATCAAGTCCATGCTGCTGTGTATTTCACACTTGGCTTAGAAACTCATCCATATCGTGTAACATAAAATTGGAAATCAGATTTAGCAACTGGGACAGTCTCTGCAAAATGGTTGACCTGTGGAATGTTCAAATTACTTTCTGAACAGAATCAGACTTTTGAGCACATTCTGGTCTCAAAACAATGTCTGACTCATTCTTTGATTTAGAGTTTGCATCACAGATACAATGTTGAGATTGAAATGATGATGATGATTCTGGTACAGGAAGAAAATGTCTAAGATTCCTCCTATACTCCACAACCTTGGAGCTTACCAAATAGGATCTCAGCTTAGCACAGATGCTGTAATCTGTCCTATTTGATCAAAACCTTTCATTGTCTGAATTCATACCATCTCTCCTTCTCTCAACAAATGAAGTAATCTACTCGATCTGTCGTAACTAGATTTCTGGATATTATGCTTCTTCAACAATTGAGCCTTGATGGTTTTATTGTTGTTAGAGTTAGGCTGCAACAAACTTGATGAAATAGATAGCGTAGTTCTAGTTTGTCTGGAAAGTCATCTTTGAGTAGGTGAGCCAAGAGTATCATCACGAGGTATGTTTCTGAGATTAAGTAAATTCCGGAATACATTGGTATTGTCACACTTTGTCTTTTCAAGTAATTGCTTTGCACTCTGTATTGCTCGTTCAGCTAAACCACTGGATTGAGGATATTCAGGACTACCAGTGACATGTACAAAGTCCCATTCTCTTGCAAATTTCTGAAACAACTAGCTAGTAAATTGAGTATCATTGTCAGAATAAAGTTTGTGTGGACTACCATGAACTGAGAAATGACGTTTCAACTTAGTGATAACAGCTATTGAGATTAAGTTTGATAGCAGATCAGTCTCAAACCAATTCGAATAACAGTTTACCAAAACCAAGTAGTGTTGATTGTTCCACTCAAAGATATCAGTTGCTACAGTAGAGCAAGGTAATTCATGTATTGGATTTAGGTGAAGCAGTTCTCTATGCAAATGCACTCTGGTATTATTGCATACTGAACAAGAAGAAAGAACTCTATTAATGTGTTTTGATATGAAGGCCAAAATACTAGTTCTCTTGCCCTTCTCTAAGTGGATAATAAACCTGGGTGATCACAATGCAAAATTTGAATATATTCTTGCTGTAAGGAAGTAGGAGCAACAATTTTAGGACCTTTGAAAATAATGACATCTTCCATCAACAATTCACCTCTGTAAGAAAATAAGATTGCACCTCAGGTGATACACTAGATTGCTTTGATGGCCATGCGACATTGATGTAGTGATTAAGCTTTTGTGAAATTGGATCAGTCATAGTGTGATCTCTCAACTCATCAAATCTAGTGGTGGAAAAATTATGCACTGACATTACATCAAAGTCAAAAGTTTCAGCATCAAGCTGTTCTGTTATACTTTTGGGCAATCTGGATAAGGTAACAGCCAGATAGAGATATTTACCTTTAGTGTAGGCCATTTTGAAACTGTACTTTTGCAATTTGAGCATCATTCTTTGTAATCTCACTGGAGCAGAATGCATAGGCTTCTTTAGAATGGCAACTAGAGGCTGATGATCAGTTTCAATCTAGATAGCTCGACCATAAATATAATTGGGTCTATATTATAACTAAGAAAGTCATTTTTAGCAAATACATAAACAGCGACACATATTGCGTGAACCGCGAATACACCAAACGCCCTAAACCGCAAAATTCAAAATCTCGAATCATCATAGTTGGCCAACCCCACTGTCCACTACATGCTACCTACCCAAACAAAATAAATAAACCACATACATAGACTAACCAAAACCCTGCTTCTAACCCTAAAGTAAAGCTTGCATATACTACCATGTATGCACTTACCTTAACCCACACCCTAACCCTAAGGTCCGTAACTATTGCAGACTTACCTTAAGGAGCTTTACCCAAACAAAATAAATAATCCACACACATGCACTTAACAAAACCCTACTTCTAACCCTACACTAAACCTTGCATACATTACTATCTATGCACTTACCTTAACCCGCACCCTAACCCTAAGGCCCGTAAATTTCGCACATTTACCTCACGGAGCTATACCACAGAAGGGCCAACTATGATGATTCGACATTTCAGATTTTCTTTTCAGGACGATCTGTGTTTTCCCGGTTCGCTGTATATGTGTCGAAGTTTCCATATTCGCATAAGTGGACCTTCGCGGTTTTAATAGAAACCAATATAATCGTGAAACTTGGAACATGCGAAAACTATCTCCAAAAGCTCTTTCTCAATTTGAGCATAATGCATCTCACTTTGAGTAAGTGTCCTAGATGCATAGGCTACTGGTCTGCCCTCTTGAAGAATAACTGCACCAAGACCAAAATTTGAAGCATCATAGGAGAGAACACCTGCTTTATTCACATCATAGTATCTTAACGTAGGTGGGGTGGCAGTTTTCTGCTTAAGGCCATCAAATGCCTTCTAATGATGTTCTAACCATGACCATCCAACATTTTTGCATGTTAGCTCTCACAAAGGTGCTGTCAACTCACTGAAGTCTGTTATAAACCTGCTTAAATAATTGACCATGCCCAGAAAACACTGTAAACCTTGCACACTATCTGGTGCTGACATTTCTAAAATAGCTGTTTGTTTGGTTGGGTCAGGTCTTAAGCCTGTACTTGTAAACAAATGTCCTATGTAGGTCACTTCTGGCAGTCTGAATTTGCACATCTGAGGATTGAGCTTCAAGTTTACTTCACATGCTCTGTCTAGAACTTTCTTGAGGTTTCTGTCATGTTCTGCTTCACCATTGCCTCCAACTAATAGATCATCTACTATTATGGCACAAGGATAACCTGAAAAAATGTGTTCCATTGCACACTAAAAGACTTCACTTGTAGAATTTATTTCGAATGGCATCCTTAGGAATCTGTATCTGCCAAATGGAGTACCAAAAGTAGTTAGAAATGAGAATTTGTGATCAAGCATCACTTGCCAAAATGAACTCTTTGCATCCAAAACAGAAAATACAGTGGCATTCAGTATAAGAGCTACAACTTCCTCAACTGTGCGCATTGGATGATATGGCCTTTTTAATGCTTTTTTTCAAATCTCTAGGATCAATGCATATTTTGATTTCATCTGAACCTTTCTTATGACCGGCTGCCATAGACAACACCCATTCAGTTGGTTCTGTGACTGGACAAATCACACCTTGCTGCACCATCTTATCCAACTGAGCTTTGACATTATTTTGCATTGCTATTGGGACTCTTCTTGCTGGTCTGCCTACTGGAGTGGCCTCAGGATCTAACTTCATAAAATATACAACTGGAAGTTTGCCTAATTTGTCATCGAAAACAGCATACTCTGAGAAAATGGCTTTGGGAAAATTTGAACTTGGAACTGCACTCACATGATGAACTTCTTTAGTAAAAGAAAGCAGATTCATTCTCAAACTATATTTTGTGTCATTCTCAAACTATCTTTGAGACCTAATAAAGATAACACTGGTGTCTGACTACACAGAATAATATGTTGTAACAGTTCTCAGCCAATAACATGGCAGTATTACTGAACTTTTGGTTTGAATGTCTTCACCTCCATACGCAACAAGTCTCTCACGGCTGGTCACATTGAGTTGTTCGTTAGTTCTCACTTTTGCGAATGTGTCAGCTGATGTAACATTACACTTTGACCCAGTGTCTACTTTGAGCTGTGTGGATTTTCCATTGATCTGGACAGTACAGAACACTTCACTCCTTGTTAATAAGTTAACTAAAGCAACTCTTTCTCCAAGTACTGATACACCATGGGTTTGAAATTCTTAAGGCTATTATTAAAGAAAATATGAGGGTTATGGATGATTTAAATAATAAAATAAAAGAAGTGAATGAACGCATTACTAAGGATTTACTTTTTGCAGTGGAGGATAATCAGGTTAAATATCAAAATACATTGGGAAATATTGAGAAGAGTATGAATAGTATTTTTGAGAGGAAATGTAAAAAGCTTGACAGGGATATTATGGAGTACAAGGAAAAAACTAATTACCCAAAACCCAGGGACTTTTTTCCACAAAAGTTCAACATTGTTTATAATCAGGAAAACCTGGGTGAAGAAGATTATGTAGAGAGTGGAGAAAGGGATGTTAGTAGGGAGGATAATGAATATCCAGAATTGAGGAGATCTGAAAGAATCAAAAATTATAATCAGAGGAACCCACAAAAAAACTACCGGGGGGGGGGCTCAATACCAAAGGTACCAGAACAGGAGCAGGCCTTACAGAGATTGGTAGAGTGTGGAAGTGGGAGTATTGAAGCCCCTCAGAGGGAGAAAAAAATGGTTAAGGAGGGAGTTGTGTGGAAATTAGGGAATTACAACATTTACAATTACAGTGGTGTAGAAATTTCAGCTATACACTTCCAATTATTTACTAAGGGAATGAAATTTGTGCCCAATAGGAAGGCTGATTTGAACAAAGTTTTGATTGATCTCAAAATGTTTACAAGGAAGAAAAATCTTGAATTAATGTTCCATGAACAGAGTAATAACAGTATGGTAAAAGGGGACCTAAGGAAAAGAAGTGTGTTCAACCCACCTTTAAATCAGCAACTAAAGAATTTTGAAATGGTAATGGAAAGGAAGTTAAGGAAAGTTTTGATGGACAATAGGATAGGGTATAATTTAACGAAGGAAGAGAATGAGTTATTGTTGCAACTTTCTAATGACCCTACCTTAAGAATATTGAAACCTGACAAAGGTGGGGGTACAATAATTATGGACCAAATGATTTATGAGGCCAAAATGTTGGAACTTTTAGGTAATGAAGAAAGATATGTGAGATCTTCCATAAATGAAATCAATATTGCTAATAGGAATGTTTATTTAAAATTGTATGATTTACTGTTAGAAGGAGTAATTGATTTGAGCACTTTCAGATTTCTACATGTGGAGAAACCTAAGGTCCCTAACATATTTGGTATACCTAAGGTCCATAAGGATGAGGAAAATCCACCCATGAGACCCATAGTCTCTTCAGAAGGATCTGTTACGGCCCCTATAGCCAAATGGCTAGATTGCAAGTTAAAGGGAGTGGTTAAGGAAGGGGCAGGTGTGGTCAAGGACTCATGGGATTTACTCCGGAACCTGAAGAATGAATTTTTTGATGAAGGTCTAGTATTCATAACTCTAGACATAGTGGACCTTTTTTCATCCATTCCATATAAAGAGGGAATGGAATGGTTTGAGGAGGCATTGCTTAACTATGGAAAGTTCACGCATAATGAATTTTGTTTAATTTTAACATTAATGGATATTGTATTGAAAAGTAATTACTTGCACTTTGAAGGTGAATTTTTTAAGCAGACAAAAGGAATTGCTATGGGTGCAAATTGTGCACCCATATATGCGAATATTATTCTGGCAGCATGGGAGCAAAAATTTGTGCTAAATTCACAGTTTAAAAGCTGCTGGAAAATGTATAAAAGGTTTCTGGAATGTGTTTGGAGTTGTTTGTTGGATTTACGTGCTGCTGTGGTGTTTTGTTACCTTCTCACAAATAAAGCTGTAAAAAGAAAAGGAGCCGTGTTTCTTCCACTGGTACTATTTTGTTTTGCTGGTTTGTGACATTTCGTAGTACTAGCCTCCATTGTTTTTCGGTTGGTCGTGTTATGGAGGTGGAGGAGGGCTCTACGGCAAGCGTAGAAGGAGTAATCGGAATGGATAGACCAGATAGCACGGACAGATTGGATAGGTTATCCAATCAGTTGACCCAGTTGCTGGAATTGTTGGCAGGAAACAGTCCTGCTTCTATAGGTACTATGAGCGGTTTACCGAACAACCAGGAGGCTCTCCCGAGGAGGAAAAGAGAAAGAAATGGAGGAAGGAGCGTTGTTTCCAGTCCGGATAGAGGTGAAGGGAGCCAGAACATCGGCCCTAGGCAGGGTGTGCTGCAAGGAGAAGTGGGCATTCCAAATATTTTTTCGGGGAGCTCGGAGGATGATGCCTGTCCGCCTTTTGCAACGAACAATAGTGACAACAGGGCGGTGAGGCGTAAAAATGTTGGAAATATACCCAGAAGTTATAGTAATCTTACGGCTAGTAACAGGACTACAGGTAATTCAAATGGAGACCATGATGTATATTCCAACCAAACTAAAGTGGACTTTGATAATGTTTATAATTTTAAATATAATTTTAAAACTAAAAATGTATACAAAGTGCCTTCAAATGACGTTAATTCATCTTTTAAATACAAATTGAAAGTGTTTGATGAAATGTTATTCAAATTCAAAAACCTGGAAATGGAAAATGCATACCTAAATGAATGTTTAAGTTTAAAAATTGTGCCTAAAGGTCTGAGGGTTTGCCGGTACCCTAATAAGGTGAGGGTAGGTAGTGAATTTCACGTTGAACTACTACAGATTTTTGATATGTGTGGGTTTGAAATTCTTAAGGCTATTATTAAAGAAAATATGAGGGTTATGGATGATTTAAATAATAAAATAAAAGAAGTGAATGAACGCATTACTAAGGATTTACTTTTTGCAGTGGAGGATAATCAGGTTAAATATCAAAATACATTGGGAAATATTGAGAAGAGTATGAATAGTATTTTTGAGAGGAAATGTAAAAAGCTTGACAGGGATATTATGGAGTACAAGGAAAAAACTAATTACCCAAAACCCAGGGACTTTTTTCCACAAAAGTTCAACATTGTTTATAATCAGGAAAACCTGGGTGAAGAAGATTATGTAGAGAGTGGAGAAAGGGATGTTAGTAGGGAGGATAATGAATATCCAGAATTGAGGAGATCTGAAAGAATCAAAAATTATAATCAGAGGAACCCACAAAAAAACTACCGGGGGGGGGGCTCAATACCAAAGGTACCAGAACAGGAGCAGGCCTTACAGAGATTGGTAGAGTGTGGAAGTGGGAGTATTGAAGCCCCTCAGAGGGAGAAAAAAATGGTTAAGGAGGGAGTTGTGTGGAAATTAGGGAATTACAACATTTACAATTACAGTGGTGTAGAAATTTCAGCTATACACTTCCAATTATTTACTAAGGGAATGAAATTTGTGCCCAATAGGAAGGCTGATTTGAACAAAGTTTTGATTGATCTCAAAATGTTTACAAGGAAGAAAAATCTTGAATTAATGTTCCATGAACAGAGTAATAACAGTATGGTAAAAGGGGACCTAAGGAAAAGAAGTGTGTTCAACCCACCTTTAAATCAGCAACTAAAGAATTTTGAAATGGTAATGGAAAGGAAGTTAAGGAAAGTTTTGATGGACAATAGGATAGGGTATAATTTAACGAAGGAAGAGAATGAGTTATTGTTGCAACTTTCTAATGACCCTACCTTAAGAATATTGAAACCTGACAAAGGTGGGGTACAATAATTATGGACCAAATGATTTATGAGGCCAAAATGTTGGAACTTTTAGGTAATGAAGAAAGATATGTGAGATCTTCCATAAATGAAATCAATATTGCTAATAGGAATGTTTATTTAAAATTGTATGATTTACTGTTAGAAGGAGTAATTGATTTGAGCACTTTCAGATTTCTACATGTGGAGAAACCTAAGGTCCCTAACATATTTGGTATACCTAAGGTCCATAAGGATGAGGAAAATCCACCCATGAGACCCATAGTCTCTTCAGAAGGATCTGTTACGGCCCCTATAGCCAAATGGCTAGATTGCAAGTTAAAGGGAGTGGTTAAGGAAGGGGCAGGTGTGGTCAAGGACTCATGGGATTTACTCCGGAACCTGAAGAATGAATTTTTGATGAAGGTCTAGTATTCATAACTCTAGACATAGTGGACCTTTTTTCATCCATTCCATATAAAGAGGGAATGGAATGGTTTGAGGAGGCATTGCTTAACTATGGAAAGTTCACGCATAATGAATTTTGTTTAATTTTAACATTAATGGATATTGTATTGAAAAGTAATTACTTGCACTTTGAAGGTGAATTTTTTAAGCAGACAAAAGGAATTGCTATGGGTGCAAATTGTGCACCCATATATGCGAATATTATTCTGGCAGCATGGGAGCAAAAATTTGTGCTAAATTCACAGTTTAAAAGCTGCTGGAAAATGTATAAAAGGTTTCTGGAATGTGTTTGGAGTTGTTTGTTGGATTTACGTGCTGCTGTGGTGTTTTGTTACCTTCTCACAAATAAAGCTGTAAAAAGAAAAGGAGCCGTGTTTCTTCCACTGGTACTATTTTGTTTTGCTGGTTTGTGACATTTCGTAGTACTAGCCTCCATTGTTTTTCGGTTGGTCGTGTTATGGAGGTGGAGGAGGGCTCTACGGCAAGCGTAGAAGGAGTAATCGGAATGGATAGACCAGATAGCACGGACAGATTGGATAGGTTATCCAATCAGTTGACCCAGTTGCTGGAATTGTTGGCAGGAAACAGTCCTGCTTCTATAGGTACTATGAGCGGTTTACCGAACAACCAGGAGGCTCTCCCGAGGAGGAAAAGAGAAAGAAATGGAGGAAGGAGCGTTGTTTCCAGTCCGGATAGAGGTGAAGGGAGCCAGAACATCGGCCCTAGGCAGGGTGTGCTGCAAGGAGAAGTGGGCATTCCAAATATTTTTTCGGGGAGCTCGGAGGATGATGCCTGTCCGCCTTTTGCAACGAACAATAGTGACAACAGGGCGGTGAGGCGTAAAAATGTTGGAAATATACCCAGAAGTTATAGTAATGTTACGGCTAGTAACAGGACTACAGGTAATTCAAATGGAGACCATGATGTATATTCCAACCAAACTAAAGTGGACTTTGATAATGTTTATAATTTTAAATATAATTTTAAAACTAAAAATGTATACAAAGTGCCTTCAAATGACGTTAATACATCTTTTAAATACAATTTGAAAGTGTTTGATGAAATGTTATTCAAATTCAAAAACCTGGAAATGGAAAATGCATACCTAAATGAATGTTTAAGTTTAAAAATTGTGCCTAAAGGTCTGAGGGTTTGCCGGTACCCTAATAAGGTGAGGGTAGGTAGTGAATTTCACGTTGAACTACTACAGATTTTTGATATGTGTGGGTTTGAAATTCTTAAGGCTATTATTAAAGAAAATATGAGGGTTATGGATGATTTAAATAATAAAATAAAAGAAGTGAATGAACGCATTACTAAGGATTTACTTTTTGCAGTGGAGGATAATCAGGTTAAATATCAAAATACATTGGGAAATATTGAGAAGAGTATGAATAGTATTTTTGAGAGGAAATGTAAAAAGCTTGACAGGGATATTATGGAGTACAAGGAAAAAACTAATTACCCAAAACCCAGGGACTTTTTTCCACAAAAGTTCAACATTGTTTATAATCAGGAAAACCTGGGTGAAGAAGATTATGTAGAGAGTGGAGAAAGGGATGTTAGTAGGGAGGATAATGAATATCCAGAATTGAGGAGACCTGAAAGAAACAAAGATTATAACCAGAGGAACCCACAAAAAAACTACCGGGGGGGGGGCTCAATACCAAAGGTACCAGAACAGGAGCAGGCCTTACAGAGATTGGTAGAGTGTGGAAGTGGGAGTATTGAAGCCCCTCAGAGGGAGAAAAAATGGTTAAGGAGGGAGTTGTGTGGAAATTAGGGAATTACAACATTTACAATTACAGTGGTGTAGAAATTTCAGCTATACACTTCCAATTATTTACTAAGGGAATGAAATTTGTGCCCAATAGGAAGGCTGATTTGAACAAAGTTTTGATTGATCTCAAAATGTTTACAAGGAAGAAAAATCTTGAATTAATGTTCCATGAACAGAGTAATAACAGTATGGTAAAAGGGGACCTAAGGAAAAGAAGTGTGTTCAACCCACCTTTAAATCAGCAACTAAAGAATTTTGAAATGGTAATGGAAAGGAAGTTAAGGAAAGTTTTGATGGACAATAGGATAGGGTATAATTTAACGAAGGAAGAGAATGAGTTATTGTTGCAACTTTCTAATGACCCTACCTTAAGAATATTGAAACCTGACAATGGTGGGGGTACAATAATTATGGACCAAATGATTTATGAGGCCAAAATGTTGGAACTTTTAGGTAATGAAGAAAGATATGTGAGATCTTCCATAAATGAAATCAATATTGCTAATAGGAATGTTTATTTAAAATTGTATGATTTACTGTTAGAAGGAGTAATTGATTTGAGCACTTTCAGATTTCTACATGACATGTGGAGAAACCTAAGGTCCCTAACATATTTGGTATACCTAAGGTCCATAAGGATGAGGAAAATCCACCCATGAGACCCATAGTCTCTTCAGAAGGATCTGTTACGGCCCCTATAGCCAAATGGCTAGATTGCAAGTTAAAGGGAGTGGTTAAGGAAGGGGCAGGTGTGGTCAAGGACTCATGGGATTTACTCCGGAACCTGAAGAATGAATTTTTTGATGAAGGTCTAGTATTCATAACTCTAGACATAGTGGACCTTTTTTCATCCATTCCATATAAAGAGGGAATGGAATGGTTTGAGGAGGCATTGCTTAACTATGGAAAGTTCACGCATAATGAATTTTGTTTAATTTTAACATTAATGGATATTGTATTGAAAAGTAATTACTTGCACTTTGAATGTGAATTTTTTAAGCAGACAAAAGGAATTGCTATGGGTGCAAATTGTGCACCCATATATGCGAATATTATTCTGGCAGCATGGGAGCAAAAATTTTGTGCTAAATTCACAGTTTAAAAGCTGCTGGAAAATGTATAAAAGGTTTCTGGAATGTGTTTGGAGTTGTTTGTTGGATTTACGTGCTGCTGTGGTGTTTTGTTACCTTCTCACAAATAAAGCTGTAAAAAGAAAAGGAGCTGTGTTTCTTCCACTGGTACTATTTTGTTTTTCCTGATACACCATCCTCATAGAAAGCTGACTGTTTCGGCTCTACTTGATCAACTTGCTTTTTTGTGTGACCTTTCCTTACAACCGAGTGAGGCTTACTTGATTTTCAAAACTTTTGGAAATGGTTCCACTTTCTACATTTGTGGCATTGCTCACCATATGCTAAACACTTCTCTCTTTTAAACTCATGATTTGCATCACAATTGCGACAGTTAACAATAAAGCTAGACTTGGGTTTTGCTAGCTCATGTTTGTGTTGCACTGAGCTGGCAGTGGAGCTTGCACTTTTTCTGGAAATTTTTGGAAAGCTTCGTACCTTCTTTGGAAACCCTGTGGCTGCTCCTTGCTTAGGCCTGTTTCTGTTTGTCATGCATTCCATACTATTTACGTTTTCTCTGGCGCTCACTGAAACCATGCTTTTGTCACTTGCAAGTATGTTTGTATGTCTTTCTATCACCTCATGGATCTGAAAAATCTCTATCGCTTTGCTTAATGTCAAATCACTGTCACAAAGTAAAGTTTTTCTCACTGCATCACTATTAATACCACACACAAGTTTGTCCTTTACCAGCTCATCTTTCAAATCACTAAACCAACTCGTTTTAGCTTTGTTTCTCAAGTCAGTTATATAAGCTGCAAATGTTTCCCACGGTTTTTGATTTCTTGTGTAAAAGAAATGCCTCTCTAATGTAATGTTTATCTGGGGGGGGGTTGCACATTTCTCTGAATTTATGTTTCAAACACTCAGGATCTTTCCTTGATCCAGCTTGCACAACAATATGGCAGTCTGCACCTTCACCTTCATACACTGCTGGTGCATATACAAATGAAAATTCTCTTTCTTTCACCTCAGATCCTGCTAGATTTAGCAAACTGAATGCCTTGGCATGTGCCTCTTTATCTGCATAAGCTGATTGTATGAAAATATTGTACACTTGTTCAAATATTCTCCAGTTCTGTGCAATATTCTGATCAAATACAAGTGGTTGAGGATTTCAAAATCCATCTGCCATACTAATACGTACCAGCAAAGGGTCTTGCAAATACACATGAATATATACACACACACGTGCATAAGTACTTACCCGCGGTGGTGGTGCTGCGGTAGTGTTGTTGCCTCACAGTAAGACGCTGTCCAGTTCAATTCTCAGCTAGAGCGTCTTCTGCGTGGTGACATGCGTCAATGGGTGTACCTTCATTGAAGGTTGTGTGTCAGGGCTGGTAACTTGGCATGTAAAAATCAACTACCAATCATTAGCAGACCGGAGTTCTGCTGTGGCGACCTCTAACAGGGAAAAGCCGAAAGACATAACAACAACAACAACACATGCATAAGTACTTGACATAAACACAATTTGTTCAATGCTTTTGTGCTCTGTACTTATACTTTCTCTCTTTAAGCTTATCAGAATTGTGCAAATAACCTCATAGTACTTTGAAATAACTGGACTTTGTGAAATAAGCTTCTTGGGCTTCTCGATGCTTTATTGCACTTTGTGAAATAGCTTTTTAGATTTCTCCATGCTTTGCTGTACTTTGCGAGATAGCTTTTTTGATTTCTCAGTGCTTTACTCTGCCTTGCGAAATACCTTTATTGAGCTATCAATGCTTTATGAAACTTTGCCAAATAGCTTTTCATACTTTTCAATGCTTTACAGAACTTTGCAGAATAATTTCTTGGACTTTGCAATGCTTTATGGAATCTTCGATTGGTAAAGGCAGAAATGCTAAAGACATTTATTTTCGAAATTGGTAAAGGCAGAAATGCTAAAGTCATTTATTTTCGAAATTGGTAAAGGCAGAAATGCTAAAATCATTTAGTTTCAAAACTGGTAAAGGCAGAAATGCTAAAGTCATTTATCATCACTTACTATGCTTGCAAAATTGGTAAAGACAGAAATGCTAAAATCATTTACTTTCAAAACTAGTAAAGGCAGAAATGCTAAAATCATTTACTTTCGAAATTGGTAAAGGCAGAAATGTTAAAGTCATCACTTGGAACTTTATCGAGAAAGGTAGAAATGCTACAGTCATACGCCATCACTTGCCAAAGTCATCATTTTAAGAAACATTTGAGAACTTTATGATGCAACTGAGCAATTCACGAGCACTTTAATACTCTTGCAATCTTTTGTAACAAACACCTTTTATCAATGGAAGAAACATGTCAAGCAACTGTACAATGCAAATAAATTTAACTTCTGTTGTCCAAATTCAATACCTTTTGAAGTATTTGCGCTTTGCAAATGACTACATGCAATACACTACAGTACAAGAAGCACTCCGTAATGGCGGCACTTTGCGAATAGACACACCCAGCACAAGAACTTTTCTTTAAATAACCATGCTTTGACTGGATTACACAAATAGTTGTACTTTACACACAGTGAACTCTTAGAAATACATGCACAGTAATAAGCACACACTGTAAGCACTTTTACGCACTCTGAGATACTTCAAATAACTTTAATTGCACCCTTGAGACAATATGAAGTTGTAATTATTCCCACACACGGCACTTTGCCCAAACACAAGCAGTCACTTTGCTTTATTTTTTGCTTACTGTGCTTTTTTCCTTTCCTATTATATTCCTTTTTGCCCATTTAAGCCCTTTTTTATTCCCAACGTACTTTTCTTGTGCTCATTTTACTCTAAACAAGCCCAGTTCTGCCTTAAACACACATCTTCTGACTTAAACATGCTCGTTTTGCCTGAAACATGTTCGTTTTGCTTTAAACATGCTTGTTTTATACTTTAGTCAACCATCTTGTCAAATACTTTTGTCTTAAACATTTACTATAGTAAAAAAACTTTTTGTACTTTCCACTTGCCTGATAATGCGGTTTGTGCCCTTGTAATGCCCTTTCTTGCCTCTTTGCATTGAATAAATAATTTGTATTATTTTCCATTACCTTTGATTCTTTCTGGTTGCGTTGGTACTGTTTTCTCTTGGTTATACCTTTGCTGTCGTCTTTATATCTCTTGGCTCCAAATGTTCTCTTTTCCATCCCAGTTCTGACACCATGTCACTTTCTTGTTGGTACACAAATAAATGAGTCTTTGTAGGTAATGTTTAAGCAGCTTTATTCTATACAAACACATCACTATAGAGGATTATTGATTATGACTAAGTAACTTATATACAAACTAACTGCTGAGATCATACATCCTTACCCACTGGCTGCTTGTACAAAATGGCACTAGGGATTGCATGTGTCTGGAATTTATACATGCACGTACAGCCTCGCCTGCTTCTTAAAGATATAGCACACACGTGTCACACTCTGATCTACAGAACAGTTTGGCTCTATAATGATTTTAGGAAGCTGAACAGCATTGTGAAATATGACAGCTACCCAATGTGCAAGGTAGATGAACTAATGGACAGACTGGGGAAGGTGATATTCTTGACCACTTTATATCTGACAA